>NC_092783.1:24806470-25079546 GCF_047496795.1 Chiloscyllium punctatum
GCTTCTGAATAGCTTGTTATGTGTTAAGCTTCAGTGACTTATGAACAAGGACACCCATCAACACTTCCCAAACTTAATGTTCACGAAATACCCTGAACCTTCACTCCCCATAACTAAACTCCACACTTATTCCCTTTATCTGTGCAATCCTGTTGACTAACCTCCTGTGTGTGACTTCTGAAAATTCAAATCCACCACATCCACTGATACCCCCCTCTTTATGGACTCTGTTCATCAAACATTAATTCACCTTCCTAAAGTCATGCTGACTCTACCAATTAATTCAAAATATCCAGTCATCACAACCTTCAATCTGTCCCTGACGTGACATCAGACTAACAACTCTTTGTTTTCTTAAACAGTGGGGTTACAGTTGGAACTTTCCAATCTGCAGGCACCATTATATATTCAATAGAAATATGACCATCCAATTAGTACAGCACCAATCTCTGGAGCCATCCCTTTCTGCACTGTAGGATGAAGCTCATTAGATACTGGATATTTACCAACTCTCACTCCCGTCAATGTCTCCAATACTGCTCTTTTATTTCAGTTCCACCCCCACATACTTGGACCTTCATTATTTCAGTCAGATGTCTTGAATTTCATCTGTGAAGACAAATCATTTTTTGCTTCTCTCTTTTACCTATTGTACAATTTTCACTCGCTGGTTGTAATTAGATTGGATTCCCTACAGTGTGGAAACAGGCCCTTCGGCCCAACTAGTCCACACTGACCCTCCGAAGAGCAACTTACCCAGACCCATTCCCCTCTGACTGATGCACCTAACACTACGGGCAATTTAGCATGGCCGATTCACCTGACCTGCACATCTTTGGACTGTGGGAGGAAACCGGAGCACCCGGAGGAAACCCACACAGACACGGGGAGAACGTGCAAACTCCACACAGTCAGTCGCCTGAGGTGGGAATTGAACCTGGGACCCTGGTGCTTTGAGGCAGCTGTGCTAATGACTGATCCACCGTGCTGCCCATATTTGTAATGGACCCATATTTGTCTTTGCTAATCTTTTCCTTTGTTACACACCTACAGAAGCTCTTACAGTGTTTTATTATGTTCCTTGCTCAGTTACACTATTATTCTATTGTCTACTCATTGATATCTTGGTCCTCCTTTGCTGATCCTCCCAATCCTTAATCTTACAACTTTTTTGGGAATTTTATAAGCCTCCTCCTTTGATCCAATACATTTAAGTCCCCTTGATAGCCATGGCTCTCTTGACTTTCCTGTTGAATGTTTTGTCTAAATGGATAGTATGTTTTTAAACTAAGCATTATTTCTGTAAATATTAGGCATTGTCTATCATGCTTTTAATGTATGGAACGAGGAAGAGAATCATAAGACCGTAAGGTTTAGCAGAAGAATGAGGTCGATCAGCCCATCCACTCTGTTCCACCATTCGATCATGTTTCTCAACCCCATTCTCCAGCCTTCTCCCCTAACCCTTGATCCCCACACCAACCAAGGACCTATTTATCTCTGTCTTAAAGACACTCAATGACTTGGTCTCCACAGCCCTCTTCAGCAACATCCCACAGATTCCCCACCCTCTGGCTCCAGAAATTCCTCCTCATCTCAGGTCTAAAGGATTGCCCTTTCACTCAGAGGCCGTGCCCTCAGGTCCTAGTCTCTCCGAACCACTGGAAACATTTTCTGCACGTTCACTTTACCCAACCCCTCAGTACCTCTGGAAGTTTCAATCAGGTCCACCCTCACTCTTCACAACTCTAGTGAGTCCAGACCCAGAGGCCTCAACCACATCCCAGGATCATTCTTGTAAACCACCTCTGGACCCCTCCTGATGCCCACACATCTTTCCTTGGATACGGGGCCCAACACAGCTCACAATATTCCAAATGCAATCCGACCAGGGCCTTACACAGCCTCAGCAATACATCCCTGCTCTAGTATTCTACCCTTCTCAAAATGAATGATAACATTGCATTTGCCTTCCTAACCACCAACTGATACTGCACGTTAACCTTTAGAGAATCCTGAACCAGGATTCCCAAATCCCTTTGTGCTCCAGATTTCCAAAACCTTTCCCCATTTAGGAAACAGTCTCCACCTCTATTCTTCCGACCAAAGTGCAGGACCTCACACTTTCCCACATTGTATTCCATCTGCCACTCCTTTGCCCACTCTCCTAACCTGTCTAAACCCTTGTGGTACCTCCCCACTTCCCCACTACCCATCCCTCCAGCTATCTTTGTGTCACCTGCAAAGTTAGTAACAGTGCCCTTAGTTCCCAGACCATCAGCTAACGGCTGTATCTTTGACTGTAACATACTCTAGCTATTGGCATAGCAGTAGCTAACCCTTTATGCTACAAAAATTGGACACAATGGGCGAACCGAGGCTTCGTATTTTATAAAGAATGATTGTAATTCCTTTGCTTTTGCAGCTTATGCTTCGATTTGTAACATCAATATCCATATGCCTTCCTCACGGTGATCTATCCCAACACATTTAGTGACTTCTCTCTGAATAGACGGCGCCCTATCTGCATTTTTCGAGTTGATTGTGAGGCCAAGAGTTACAGTTTGAAAATATGAGAAGCTTTCCCTGTTTTAGGTCACAATATATCTCAGGTCAGTCTTCACCAAATGTGTGGTGGGAATCTATGCACATTAAAATAAATCAAGTTAAAAGAAAAACTCATTTCTGGATAAAGTTCAGCCCCAATGGGTTAACCTGTACACTCTCAGGGTAATGAACAACAGGCATCAAATGCTGACATTGTCATTGCCATGGCAACCCGAGGAGGAAAATGGGGTGTGGGATCATACTGGCCACAAACTGGCTGCGCCTTCTCCCACAGCACAAACGCGACTCAGGACACAGAGTCCCTCCTCACACCTACCCCACAGCAATTACTGAGGGCGAGGGGAGTCACAGAGGATGGAGGGAGTTAGAGAAGGGGAGCAGAGTCGGTGAGAGTGAGCGAGGGAGGACAAGGGTGAGGGGGTGAAGGTAAGGGGAGTGAGAGCAAAGGGAAGTTGTGAGTGTGGGGGGGAATGGGTGTGAGAGGGGAGAGTGTGTGCGCGGAGTGTGTGAGTGTGAGGGGAGTGTGTGATGTGAGGGGAGTGTGTGTATGAGTGAGAGGGGAATGTATGAGTGTGTGGGGAGCGTGTGAGTGTGAGGGGAGATGTTAGAGTGAGTGTGTGGAGAGTATGTGAGTGTGAGGGGAGTGTGTGTGAGGGGAGTGTGTGTGTGAGGGGAGTGTGTGTGTGGGGAGTGTGTGAGTGTGATGGGAGTGTGTGAGTGTGAGTGGAGTGTGTGAGTGTGAGGGGACTGTGTGTGTGAGTGAGATGGAAATGTATGAGTGTGTGGGGAGTGTGTGAGTGCGGGGAGTGTGAGGGGAGTGTGTGAGTGTGAGGGGAGTGTGTGAGTGTGAGGGGACTGTGTGTGTGAGTGAGATGGAAATGTATGAGTGTGTGGGGAGTGTGTGAGTGCGGGGAGTGTGAGGGGAGTGTGTGAGTGTGAGGGGAGTGTGTATCTGGGGCAGTGTGTGAGTGTGAGGGGAGTGTGTATCTGGGGCAGTCTGTGAGTTAGAGGGGAGTGTGTGAGTGTGAGGGGAGTGTGTATATGGGCAGGTGTGAGAGTGTGTGGAGAGTATGTGTGTGTGAGGGGAGTGTGTGAGTGTGAGGGGAGTGTGTGTGAGGGGAGTGTGTATGTGAGGGGAGTGTGTATCTGGGGGAGTGTGTGTGTGAGTGGAGTGTGTATGAGGAGAATGAGTGTGAGGGGAGTGTGAGTGTGAGGGGAGTGTGTATCTGGGGGAGTGTGTGTGTGAGTGGAGTGTGTGTGAGGGGAATGAGTGTGAGGGGAGTTTGAGTGTGAGGGGAGTGTGAGGGGACTGTGCATTGGGGGAGTGTGCGAGGGGAGTGTGTGAGTGGGAGGGGAGTGTGTATCTGGGGCAGTGTGTGAGTGTGAGGGGAATATGTGTCTGGGGAGGTGTGGGAGTATATGAAGACTATGTGAGTGTGAGGGGTGTGTGTGAGTGTGAAGGGAGTGTGTGTGAGGGGAGTGTGTGTGTGAGGGGAAAAAGTGTGAGGGGAATGGGAGTGTGAGGAGAGTGTGTGGGGACAGTGTATCTGGGGGAGTGTGTGAGTGGGAGGGGAGTGTGTATCTGGGGCAGTGTGTGAATGTGAGGGGAGTGTGTATCTGGGGAGGTGTGAGAGTGTGTGGAGAGTATGTGAGTGTGAGGGGAGTGTGTGAGTGTGAAGGGAGTGTGTGTGTGGGGAGTGTGTGAGTGTGAGGGGAGTGAGAGTGAGGGGAGTGTGAGTGCGAGGGGAGTGTGTATCTGGGGGAGTGTGTGAGTGAGGGGAGTGTGTGTGTGAGGGATATGAGTGTGAGGGGAGTGTGAGTGTGAGGGGAATGTGAGGGGACTGTGTATCTGGGAGAGTGTGCGAGGGGAGTGTGTGAGTGTGAGGGGAGTGTGTATCTGGGGAGGTGTGAGAGTGTGTGGAGAGTATGTGAGTGTGAGGTGAGTGTGTGAGTGTGAGTGTGTGGGGAGTGTATGTGAGGGGAGTGTGTGATTGTGAGGGGCGTGTGTGATTGTGAGGGGCGTGTGTGTGTGAGGGGAGTGTGAGTGTGAGCGGAATGAGTGGGAGGAGGAGTGTGTGTGAAGGGAGTACGTATCTGGGCGGTGTGAGAGTGTATGAAGAGTATGTGAGTGCGAGGGGAGTGTGTGAGTGTGAGGGGAGTGTGTGTGAGAGTGGAGTGTGTATCTGAGGGAGTGTGTAAGTGTGACGGGAGTGAGTGTGAGGGGAGTGTGAGTGTGAGGCGAGTGTGTTACTGGGGGAGTGTGTGAGTGTGAGGGGAGTGTGTGAGTGTGAGGGGAGTGTGTATCTGGGGGAGTGTGTGAGTGGGAGGGGAGTGTGCATTTGGGGGAGCGTGTGTGTGTGAGGGGAGTGTGTGTGTGAGGGGAATGAGTGTGAGGGGAGTGCGAGTGTGAGGCGAGTGTGAGGGGACTGTGTATCTGGGGGAGTGTGTGAGGGGAGAGTGTGAGTGTGAGGAGAGTGTGTATCTGGGCCAGTGTGTGGGTGTGAGGGGAGTGTGTTTCTGGGGAGGTGTGAGAGTGTGAGGGGAGTGTGTGAGTGTGAGGGGGTTGTGTATCTGGGGCAGTGTGTGAGTGTGAGGGGGTTGTGTATCTGGGGGAGTGTGGGTGAGTGTGAGCGGATAAGTGTGAGGGAGTGTCGATTCGGGGGAGTGTGAGAGTGTGAGCGGAGTGAGTTTGAGGGGAGTGTGTGTGTGAGGGGAGTGTGTATCTGGGGAAGCGTGTGTGTGTGAGGGGAGTGTGGGTGTGAGGGGAATGAGTGTGAGGGGAGTGTGAGTGTGAGGCGAGTGTGAGGGGACTGTGTATCTGGGGGAGTGTGTGAGGGGAGAGTGTGAGTGTGAAGGGAGTGTGTATCTGGGCCAGTGTGTGAGTGTGAGGGGGGGGCGTATCTGGGGAGGTGTGAGAGTGTGTGGAGAGTATGTGAGTGTGAGGGGAGTGTGTATCTGGGGGAGTGTGTGAGAGTGACGGGAGAGTGTGTGAGGGGAGTGTGTATCTGGGGGAGTGTGTGAGTGGGAGGGGAGTTTGTATCTGGGGGAGTGTGTGAGTGTGATGGGAGTGAGTGTGAGGGGAGTGTGAGTGTGAGGGGAGTGTGTATCTGGGGGAGTGTGTGCGTGGGAGGGGAGAGTGTGAGTGTGAGGGGAGTGCATATCTGGGGGAGTGTGTGAGAGTGAGGGGAGTGTGTATCTGGGGGAGTGTGTGAGTGTGAGGGGAGTGTGTGAGTGTGAGGGGAGTGTGTGTGTGGGGATTGTGTGTGTGAGGGGTGTGTGTATGTGAGGGGAGTGTGTATCTGGGGGAGTGTGTGAGTGTCAGGGGAGCGTGTATCTGGGGGAGTGTATGAGTGTCGGGGAGTGAGTGTAAGTGTGAGGGGAGTGTGTATCTGGGGGAGTGTGTGAGTGTGAGGGGAGTGTGTATCTGGGGGAGTGTGAGTGTGAGGGGAGTGAGTGTAAGTGTGAGGTGAGTGTGTATCTGGGGGAGTGTGTGAGTGTGAGGGGCGTGTGCATCTGGGGGAGTGTGAGTGTGAAGGGAGTGTGTATCTGGGGGAGTGTGTGAGTGTGAGGGGAGTGTATATCTGGGGAGGTGTGAGAGTGTGTGGAGAGTATGTGAGTGTGAGGGGAGTGTGTGAGTGAGGGGAGTGTGTGAGTGAGGGGAGTGTGAGTATGAGGGGAGTACGTATCTGGGGGAGTGTATGAGTGTGACGGGAGTGAGGGTGAGGGGAGTGTGTATCTAGGGAGGTGAGAGAGTGTGTAGAGAGTATGTGAGTGTGAGGGGAGTGTGTGAGTTTGAGGGGAGTATGTATCTGGGGGAGTGTATGAGTGTGAGTGGAGTGAGTATGACGGTGTGTATCTGGGGAGGTGTGAGAGTGTAACGGGAGTGAGAGTGAGGGGAGTGTGAGTGTGAGGGTGGTGCGTATCTGGGGGAATGCGTGAGGGGAGTTTGTGAGTGTGAGGGGAGTGTGTGTGTGGGGATTGTGTGAGTGTGAGGTGAGTGTGTGTGAGGGGAGTGTGTATGTGAGGGGAGTGTGTATCTGGGGGAGTGTGTGAGTGTGACGGGAGTGAGTGTGAGGGGAGTGTGAGTGTGAGGGGAGTGTGTATCTGGGGGAGTGTATGAGTGTGAGGGGAGTGAGTGTAAGTGTGAGGGGAGTGTGTATCTGAGGGACAGTGTGAGTGGGAGGGGAGTATCTGGGGGAGTGCGTGACAGGAGTGTGTGTGTGAGGGGAGTGTGTATCTGGGGAGGTGTGAGAGTGTGTGGAGAGTATGTGAGTGTGAGGGGAGTGTGTGAGTGTGAGGGGAGTGTGTATCTGGGGGAGTGTATGAGTGTGAGGGGAGTGAGTGTGAGTGGGAGGGGAGTGTGTATCTGGGGGAGTGTGTGAGTGTGAGGTGGGTGTGTATCTGGGGGAGTGCGTGAGGGGTGTGTGTGAGTGTGAGGGGTGTGTGTATCTGGGGAGGTGTGAGAGTGTGTGGAGAGTATGTGAGTGTGAGAGGAGTGTGAGGGGAGTGTGTGAGTGTGAGGGGAGTGAGTGTGTGGGAAGTGTGAGTGTGAGGGGAGTGTGTATCTGGGGGAGTGTATGAGTGTGAGGGGAGTGAGTGTGAGGGGAGTGTGTATCTGGGGAGGTGTGAGAGTGTGTGGAGAGTATGTGAGTGTGAGAGGAGTGTGAGGGGAGTGTGTGAGTGTGAGGGGAGTGAGTGTGAGGGAAGTGTGAGTGTGAGGGGAGTGTGTATCTGGGGGAGTGTATGAGTGTGAGGGGAGTGAGTGTGAGGGGAGTGTGTATCTGGGGAGGTGTGAGAGTGTGTGGAGAGTATGTGAGAGTGAGGGAAGTGAGTGAGTGTGAGGGGAGTGTGTGTAAGTGTGAGGGGAGTGTGTATCTGGGGGAGTGTGTGAGTGTGAGGGGAGTGTGTATCTGGGGGAGTGAGTGAGGGAAGTGTGTGAGTGTGAGGGGAGTGTGTATCTGGGGAGGTGTGAGAGTGTGTGGAGACTATGTGAGTGTGAGGGGAGTTTGTGAGTGTGAGGGGAGTGTGTGTGTGGGGATTGTGTGAGTGTGAGGGGAGTGTGTGCGTGAGGGGAGTGTGTGAGTGTGAGGGCAGTGGGTATCTGGGGAGGTGTGAGAGTTAATGGAGAGTATGTGAGTGTGAGGGGAGTGTGTGAGTGTGAGGAGAGTGTGTGTGAGGGGAGTATGTATGTGAGGGGTGTGTGCACCTGGGGGACTGTATGAGTGTGACGGGAGTGAGAGTGAGGGGAGTGTGAGTGTGAGGGGAGTGTGTATCTGGGGGAGTGTATGAGTGTGAGGGGAGTGAGTATGAGGGTGTGTAACTGGGAAGGTGTGAGAGTGTGACGGGAGTGAGAGTGAGGGGAGTGTGTGAGTGTGAGAGGAGTGTGTGTGAGAGTGGAGTGTGTATCTGGGGGAGTGTATGAGTGCGAGGGGAGTGAGTGTGATGGGAGTGTGAGTGTGAGGGGAGTGTTTATCTGGGGAGGTGTGTGAGTGTGTGGAGAGTATGTGAGTGTGAGGGGAGTGTGTGAGTGTGAGGGGAGTGTGAGTGTGTGGAGAGTATGTGAGTGTGAGAGGAGTGTGAGGGGAGTGTGTGAGTGTGAGGGGAGTGAGTGTGAGGGAAGTGTGAGTGTGAGGGGAGTGTGTATCTGGGGGAGTGTATGAGTGTGAGGGGAGTGAGTGTGAGGGGAGTGTGTATCTGGGGAGGTGTGAGAGTGTGTGGAGAGTATGTGAGTGTGAGAGGAGTGTGAGGGGAGTGTGTGAGTGTGAGGGGAGTGAGTGTGAGGGAAATGTGAGTGTGAGGGGAGTGTGTAACTGGGGGAGTGTATGAGTGTGAGGGGAGTGAGTGTGAGGGGAGTGTGTATCTGGGGGAGTGTGTGAGTGTGAGGGGAGTGTGTATCTGGGGGAGTGAGTGAGGGAAGTGTGTGAGTGTGAGGGGAGTGTGTATCTGGGGAGGTGTGAGAGTGTGTGGAGACTATGTGAGTGTGAGGGGAGTTTGTGAGTGTGAGGGGAGTGTGTGTGGGGGGGAGTGTATGAGTGTGAGGGGAGTGAGTATGAGGGTGTGTAACTGGGAAGGTGTGAGAGTGTGACGGGAGTGAGAGTGAGGGAAGTGTGTGAGTGTGAGGGGAGTGTGTGTCTGGGGAGGTGTGAGAGTGTGTGGAGTGTATGTGAGTGTGAGGGGAGTGTGCGAGTGTGAGGGGAGTGTGTGTGAGGGGAGTGTGTATGTGAGGGGTGTGTGCACCTGCGGGAGTGTATGAGTGTGACGGGAGTGAGAGTGAGGGGAGTGTGAGTGTGAGGGGATTGTGTATCTGGGGGAGTGTATGAGTGTGAGGGGAGTGAGTATGAGGGTGTGTATCTGGGGAGGTGTGAGAGTGTGACGGGAGTGAGAGTGAGGGAAGTGTGTGAGTGTGAGGGGTGTGTGTATCCTGGGAGGTGTGAGAGTGTGTGGAACATATGTGAGTGTGAGGGGAGTGTGTGAGTGTGAGGGGAGTGTGTGTGTGGGGAGTGTGTGAGTGTGAGGGGAGTGTGTGTGAGAGTGGAGTGTGTATCTGGGGGAGTGTATGAGTGCGAGGGGAGTGAGTGTGATGGGAGTGTGAGTGTGAGGGGAGTGTTTATCTGGGGAGGTGTGTGAGTGTGTGGAGAGTATGTGAGTTTGAGGGGAGTGTGTGAGTGTGAGGGGAGTGTGAGTGTGAGGGGAGTGTTTATCTGGGGAGGTGTGTGAGTGTGTGGAGAGTATGTGAGTGTGAGGGGAGTGTGTGAGTGTGAGGGGAGTGTGTGTGTGAGGGGAGTGTTTATCTGGGGAGGTGTGTGAGTGTGTGGAGAGTATGTGAGTGTGAGGGGAGTGTGTGAGTGTGAGGGGAGTGTGAGTGTGAGGGGTGTGTTTATCTGGGGAGGTGTGTGAGTGTGTGGAGAGTATGTGAGTGTGAGGGGAGTGTGTGAGTGTGAGGGGAGTGTGAGTGTGAGGGGAGTGTGTGAGTGTGAGGGGAGTGTGTGTGGGGGGAGTGTGTGAGTGTGAGGGGAGTGTGTGTGAGAGTGGAGTGTGTATCTGGGGGAGTGTATGAGTGCGAGGGGAGTGAGTGTGATGGGAGTGTGAGTGTGAGGGGAGTGTTTATCTGGGGAGGTGTGTGAGTGTGTGGAGAGTATGTGAGTGTGAGGGGAGTGTGTGAGTGTGAGGGGAGTGTGAGTGTGAGGGGAGTGTTTATCTGGGGAGGTGTGTGAGTGTGTGGAGAGTATGTGAGTGTGAGGGGAGCGTGTGAGTGTGAGGGGAGTGTGTGTGTGAGGGGAGTGTTTATCCGCGGAGGTGTGTGAGTGTGTGGAGAGTATGTGAGTGTGAGGGGAGTGTGTGTGTGTGAGGGTAGTGTGTGTGAGAGTGGAGTGTGTATCTGGGGGAGTGTATGAGTGCGAGGGGAGTGAGTGTGAGGGGAGTGTGAGTGTGAGGGGAGTGTGTATCTGGGGGAGTGTGTGAGTGCGAGGGGAGTGTGTATCTGGGGGAGTGTGTGTGTGAGGGGCGTGTATGTGAGAGTGGAGTGTGTATCTGGGGGAGTGTGTGAGTGTGACGGGAGTGAGTGTGAGGGGAGTGTGAGGGGAGTGTGTATCTGGGGGATTGTATGAGTGTGAGGGGAGTGAATGTGTGGGGATTGTGAGGGGAGTGTGTATCCGGGGTAGTGTGTGAGTGTGAGGGGAGTGTGTATCTGGGGGAGTGCGTGAGGGGTGTGTGTAAGTGTGAGGGGAGTGTGTATCTCGGGCAGTGTGTGAGTGTGAGCGGGTTGCGTATCTGGGGGAGTGTGGGTGAATGTGAGCGGATAAGTGTGAGGGAGTGTCGATCTGGAGGAGTGTGTGACTGTGAGCGGAGTGAGTTTGAGGGGAGTGTGAGTGTGAGGGGAGTGTGTGTGGGGAGTGTGTGAGTGTGAGGGGAGTGTGTGTGAGGGGAGTGTGTATGTGAGGGGTGTGTGCACCTGGGGGAGTGTATGAGTGTGACGGGAGTGAGAGTGAGGGGAGTGTGAGTGTGAGGGGAGTGTGTATCTGGGGGAGTGTATGAGTGTGAGGGGAGTGAGTATGAGGGTGTGTAACTGGGGAGGTGTGAGAGTGTGACGGGAGTGAGAGTGAGGGAAGTGTGTGAGTGTGAGGGGAGTGTGTATCCCGGGAGGTGTGAGAGTGTGTGGAGAGTATGTGAGTGTGAGGGGAGTGTGTGAGTGTGAGGGGAGTGTGTGTGTGGGGAGTGTGTGAGTGTGAGGGGAGTGTGTGTGAGAGTGGAGTGTGTATCTGGGGGAGTGTATGAGTGCGAGGGGAGTGAGTGTGATGGGAGTGTGAGTGTGAGGGGAGTGTTTATCTGGGGAGGTGTGTGACTGTGTGGAGAGTATGTGAGTGTGAGGGGAGTGTGTGAGTGTGAGGGGAGTGTGAGTGTGAGGGGAGTGTGTGAGTGTGAGGGGAGTGTGAGTGTGAGGGGAGTGTTTATCTGGGGAGGTGTGTGAGTGTGTGGAGAGTATGTGAGTGTGAGGGGAGTGTGTGAGTGTGAGGGGAGTGTGAGTGTGAGGGGAGTGTTTATCTGGGGAGGTGTGTGAGTGTGTGGAGAGTATGTGAGTGTGAGGGGAGTGTGTGAGTGTGAGGGGAGTGTGAGTGTGAGGGGAGTGTGTGAGTGTGAGGGGAGTGTGTGTGTGGGGAGTGTGTGAGTGTGAGGGGAGTGTGTGTGAGAGTGGAGTGTGTATCTGGGGGAGTGTATGAGTGTGAGGGGAGTGAGTGTGATGGGAGTGTGAGTGTGAGGGGAGTGTTTATCTGGGGAGGTGTGTGAGTGTGTGGAGAGTATGTGAGTGTGAGGGGAGTGTGTGAGTGTGAGGGGAGTGTGAGTGTGAGGGGAGTGTTTATCTGGGGAGGTGTGTGAGTGTGTGGAGAGTATGTGAGTGTGAGGGGAGTGTGTGAGTGTGAGGGGAGTGTGTGTGTGAGGGGAGTGTTTATCTGGGGAGGTGTGTGAGTGTGTGGAGAGTATGTGAGTGTGAGGGGAGTGTGTGTGTGTGAGGGTAGTGTATGTGAGAGTGGAGTGTGTATCTGGGGGAGTGTATGAGTGCGAGGGGAGTGAGTGTGAGGGGAGTGTGAGTTTGAGGGGAGTGTGTATCTGAGGGAGAGTGTGAGTGGGAAGGGAGTGTGTATCTGGGGGAGTGTGTGAGTGTGAGGGGAGTGTGTATCTGGGGGAGTGTGTGAGTGTGAGGGGAGTGTGTGAGTGTGAGGGGAGTGTGTATCTGGGGGAGTGTGTGAGTGTGACGGGAGTGAGTGTGAGGGGAGTGTGAGTGTGAGGGGAGTGTGTGAGTGTGAGGGGAGTGTGAGTGTGAGGGGAGTGTTTATCTGGGGAGGTGTGTGAGTGTGTGGAGAGGATGTGAGTGTGAGGGGAGTGTGTGAGTGTGAGGGGAGTGTGAGTGTGAGGGGAGTGTGTGAGTGTGAGGGGAGTGTGTGTGTGGGGAGTGTGTGAGTGTGAGGGGAGTGTGTGTGAGAGTGGAGTGTGTATCTGGGGGAGTGTATAAGTGCGAGGGGAGTGAGTGTGGTGGGAGTGTGAGTGTGAGGGGAGTGTTTATCTGGGGAGGTGTGTGAGTGTGTGGAGTGTATGTGAGTGTGAGGGGAGCGTGTGAGTGTGAGGGGAGTGTGAGTGTGAGGGGAGTGTTTATCTGGGGAGGTGTGTGAGTGTGTGGAGAGTATGTGAGTGTGAGGGGAGTGTGTGTGTGTGAGGGTAGTGTGTGTGAGAGTGGAGTGTGTATCTGGGGGAGTGTATGAGTGCGAGGGGAGTGAGTGTGAGGGGAGTGTGAGTGTGAGGGGAGTGTGTATCTGGGGGAGTGTGTGAGTGCGAGGGGAGTGTGTATCTGGGGGAGTGTGTGTGTGAGGGGCGTGTATGTGAGAGTGGAGTGTGTATCTGGGGGAGAGTGTGAGTGTGACGGGAGTGAGTGTGAGGGGAGTGTGAGTGTGAGGGGAGTGTGTATCTGGGGGATTGTATGAGTGTGAGGGGAGTGAATGTGTGGGGATTGTGAGGGGAGTGTGTATCTGGGGTAGTGTGTGAGTGTGAGGGGAGTGTGTATCTGGGGGAGTGCGTGAGCGGTGTGTGTAAGTGTGAGGGGAGTGTGTATCTGGGGAGGTGTGAGAGTTTATGGAGAGTATGTGAGTGTGAGGGGAGTGTGTGAGTGTGAGGGGAGTGTGTGTGAGGAGTGTGTGAGTGTGAGGGGAGTGTGTATGTGAGGGGTGTGTGCACCTGGGGGAGTGTATGAGTGTGACGGGAGTGAGAGTGAGGGGAGTGTGAGTGTGAGGGGAGTGTGTATCTGGGGGAGTGTATGATTGTGGGGGGAGTGAGTATGAGGGTGTGTAACTGGGGAGGTGTGAGAGTGTGACGGGAGTGAGAGTGAGGGAAGTGTGTGAGTGTGAGGGGAGTGTGTATCCTGGGAGGTGTGAGAGTGTGTGGAGAGTATGTGAGTGTGAGGGGAGTGTGTGTGGGGAGTGTGTGAGTGTGAGGGGAGTGTGTGTGAGGGGAGTGTGTATGTGAGGGGTGTGTGCACCTGGGGGAGTGTATGAGTGTGACGGGAGTGAGAGTGAGGGGAGTGTGAGTGTGAGGGGAGTGTGTATCTGGGGGAGTGTATGAGTGTGAGGGGAGTGAGTATGAGGGTGTGTAACTGGGGAGGTGTGAGAGTGTGACGGGAGTGAGAGTGAGGGAAGTGTGTGAGTGTGAGGGGAGTGTGTATCCTGGGAGGTGTGAGAGTGTGTGGAGAGTATGTGAGTGTGAGGGGAGTGTGTGAGTGTGAGGGGAGTGTTTGTTTGGGGAGTGTGTGAGTGTGAGGGGAGTGTGTATCTGGGGGATTGTATGAGTGTGACGGGAGTGAGTGTGAGGGGAGTGTGAGTTTGAGGGGAGTGTGTATCTGAGGGAGTGTGTGAGTGTGAGGGGAGTGTGTGAGTGTGAGGGGAGTGTGTATCTGGGGGAGTGTGTGAGTGTGACAGGAGTGAGTGTGAGGGGAGTGTGAGTTTGAGGGGAGTGTGTATCTGAGGGAGTGTGTGAGTGTGAGGGGAGTGTGTGAGTGTGAGGGGAGTGTGTATCTGGGGGAGTGTGTGAGTGTGACGGGAGTGAGTGTGAGGGGAGTGTGAGTGTGAGGGGAGTGTGTATCTGGGGGATTGTATGAGTGTGAGGGGAGTGAATGTGTGGGGATTGTGAGGGGAGTGTGTATCTGGGGTAGTGTGTGAGTGTGAGGGGAGTGTGTATCTGGGGGAGTGCGTGAGGGGTGTGTGTAAGTGTGAGGGGAGTGTGTATCTCGGACAGTGTGTGAGTGTGAGCGGGTTGCGTATCTGGGAGAGTGTGGGTGAATGTGAGCGGATAAGTGTGAGGGAGTGTCGATCTGGAGGAGTGTGTGAGTGTGAGCGGAGTGAGTTTGAGGGGAGTGTGAGTGTGAGGGGAGTGTGTAAGTATGAGGGGAGTGTGTAAGTGTGAGGGGAGTGTGTGTGTGTGAAGGGAGTGTGTCTGTGAGGGGAGTGAGTATCTGGGGGAGTGTGTGAGTGTGAGGGGAGTGTGTATCTGGGGCAGTGTGTGAGTGTGAGGGGTGTGTGTATCCGGGGGAGTGCGTGAGGGGAGTGTGTGAGTGTGAGGGGAGTGTGTAACTGGGGCAGTGTGTGAGTGTGAGGGGAGTGTGTATCTGGGGCAGTGTGTGAGTGTGAGGGGTGTGTGTATCTGGGGGAGTGCGTGAGGGGAGTGTGTGAGTGTGAGGGGAGTGTGTATCTGGGGCAGTGTGTGAGTGTGAGGGGAGTGGGTATCTGGGGAGGTGTGAGAGTTTATGGAGAGTATGTGAGTGTGAGGGGAGTGTGTGAGTGTGAGGGGAGTGTGTGTGGGGTGTGTGAGTGTGAGGGGAGTGTGTATGTGAGGGGTGTGTGCACCTGGGGGAGTGTATGAGTGTGACAGGAGTGAGAGTGAGGGGAGTGTGAGTGTGAGGGGAGTGTGTATCTGGGGGAGTGTATGAGTGTGAGGGGAGTGAGTATGAGGGTGTGTAACTGGGGAGGTGTGAGAGTGTGACGGGAGTGAGAGTGAGGGAAGTGTGTGAGTGTGAGGGGAGTGTGTATCCTGGGAGGTGTGAGAGTGTGTGGAGAGTATGTGAGTGTGAGGGGAGTGTGTGTAAGTGTGAGGGGAGTGTGTATCTGGGGGAGTGTGTGAGTGTGAGGGGAGTGTGTATCTGGGGGAGTGAGTGAGGGAAGTGTGTGAGTGTGAGGGGAGTGTGTATCTGGGGAGGTGTGAGAGTGTGTGGAGACTATGTGAGTGTGAGGGGAGTTTGTGAGTGTGAGGGGAGTGTGTGTGTGGGGATTGTGTGAGTGTGAGGGGAGTGTGTGCGTGAGGGGAGTGTGTGAGTGTGAGGGGAGTGTGTACCTGGGGCAGTGTGTGAGTGTGAGGGCAGTGGGTATCTGGGGAGGTGTGAGAGTTAATGGAGAGTATGTGAGTGTGAGGGGAGTGTGTGAGTGTGAGGAGAGTGTGTGTGAGGAGTGTGTGAGTGTGAGGGGAGTGTGTGTGAGGGGAGTATGTATGTGAGGGGTGTGTGCACCTGGGGGACTGTATGAGTGTGACGGGAGTGAGAGTGAGGGGAGTGTGAGTGTGAGGGGAGTGTGTATCTGGGGGAGTGTATGAGTGTGAGGGGATTGAGTATGAGGGTGTTTAACTGGGAAGGTGTGAGAGTGTGACGGGAGTGAGAGTGAGGGGAGTGTGTGAGTGTGAGAGGAGTGTGTGTCAGAGTGGAGTGTGTATCTGGGGGAGTGTATGAGTGCGAGGGGAGTGAGTGTGATGGGAGTGTGAGTGTGAGGGGAGTGTTTATCTGGGGAGGTGTGTGAGTGTGTGGAGAGTATGTGAGTGTGAGGGGAGTGTGTGAGTGTGAGGGGAGTGTGAGTGTGTGGAGAGTATGTGAGTGTGAGAGGAGTGTGAGGGGAGTGTGTGAGTGTGAGGGGAGTGAGTGTGAGGGAAGTGTGAGTGTGAGGGGAGTGTGTATCTGGGGGAGTGTATGAGTGTGAGGGGAGTGAGTGTGAGGGGAGTGTGTATCTGGGGAGGTGTGAGAGTGTGTGGAGAGTATGTGAGTGTGAGAGGAGTGTGAGGGGAGTGTGTGAGTGTGAGGGGAGTGAGTGTGAGGGAAGTGTGAGTGTGAGGGGAGTGTGTAACTGGGGGAGTGTATGAGTGTGAGGGGAGTGAGTGTGAGGGGAGTGTGTATCTGGGGGAGTGTGTGAGTGTGAGGGGAGTGTGTATCTGGGGGAGTGAGTGAGGGAAGTGTGTGAGTGTGAGGGGAGTGTGTATCTGGGGAGGTGTGAGAGTGTGTGGAGACTATGTGAGTGTGAGGGGAGTTTGTGAGTGTGAGGGGAGTGTGTGTGGGGGGGAGTGTATGAGTGTGAGGGGAGTGAGTATGAGGGTGTGTAACTGGGAAGGTGTGAGAGTGTGACGGGAGTGAGAGTGAGGGAAGTGTGTGAGTGTGAGGGGAGTGTGTGTCTGGGGAGGTGTGAGAGTGTGTGGAGTGTATGTGAGTGTGAGGGGAGTGTGCGAGTGTGAGGGGAGTGTGTGTGAGGGGAGTGTGTATGTGAGGGGTGTGTGCACCTGCGGGAGTGTATGAGTGTGACGGGAGTGAGAGTGAGGGGAGTGTGAGTGTGAGGGGATTGTGTATCTGGGGGAGTGTATGAGTGTGAGGGGAGTGAGTATGAGGGTGTGTATCTGGGGAGGTGTGAGAGTGTGACGGGAGTGAGAGTGAGGGAAGTGTGTGAGTGTGAGGGGTGTGTGTATCCTGGGAGGTGTGAGAGTGTGTGGAACATATGTGAGTGTGAGGGGAGTGTGTGAGTGTGAGGGGAGTGTGTGTGTGGGGAGTGTGTGAGTGTGAGGGGAGTGTGTGTGAGAGTGGAGTGTGTATCTGGGGGAGTGTATGAGTGCGAGGGGAGTGAGTGTGATGGGAGTGTGAGTGTGAGGGGAGTGTTTATCTGGGGAGGTGTGTGAGTGTGTGGAGAGTATGTGAGTTTGAGGGGAGTGTGTGAGTGTGAGGGGAGTGTGAGTGTGAGGGGAGTGTTTATCTGGGGAGGTGTGTGAGTGTGTGGAGAGTATGTGAGTGTGAGGGGAGTGTGTGAGTGTGAGGGGAGTGTGTGTGTGAGGGGAGTGTTTATCTGGGGAGGTGTGTGAGTGTGTGGAGAGTATGTGAGTGTGAGGGGAGTGTGTGAGTGTGAGGGGAGTGTGAGTGTGAGGGGTGTGTTTATCTGGGGAGGTGTGTGAGTGTGTGGAGAGTATGTGAGTGTGAGGGGAGTGTGTGAGTGTGAGGGGAGTGTGAGTGTGAGGGGAGTGTGTGAGTGTGAGGGGAGTGTGAGTGTGAGGGGAGTGTGTGAGTGTGAGGGGAGTGTGTGTGGGGGGAGTGTGTGAGTGTGAGGGGAGTGTGTGTGAGAGTGGAGTGTGTATCTGGGGGAGTGTATGAGTGCGAGGGGAGTGAGTGTGATGGGAGTGTGAGTGTGAGGGGAGTGTTTATCTGGGGAGGTGTGTGAGTGTGTGGAGAGTATGTGAGTGTGAGGGGAGTGTGTGAGTGTGAGGGGAGTGTGAGTGTGAGGGGAGTGTTTATCTGGGGAGGTGTGTGAGTGTGTGGAGAGTATGTGAGTGTGAGGGGAGCGTGTGAGTGTGAGGGGAGTGTGTGTGTGAGGGGAGTGTTTATCCGCGGAGGTGTGTGAGTGTGTGGAGAGTATGTGAGTGTGAGGGGAGTGTGTGTGTGTGAGGGTAGTGTGTGTGAGAGTGGAGTGTGTATCTGGGGGAGTGTATGAGTGCGAGGGGAGTGAGTGTGAGGGGAGTGTGAGTGTGAGGGGAGTGTGTATCTGGGGGAGTGTGTGAGTGCGAGGGGAGTGTGTATCTGGGGGAGTGTGTGTGTGAGGGGCGTGTATGTGAGAGTGGAGTGTGTATCTGGGGGAGTGTGTGAGTGTGACGGGAGTGAGTGTGAGGGGAGTGTGAGGGGAGTGTGTATCTGGGGGATTGTATGAGTGTGAGGGGAGTGAATGTGTGGGGATTGTGAGGGGAGTGTGTATCCGGGGTAGTGTGTGAGTGTGAGGGGAGTGTGTATCTGGGGGAGTGCGTGAGGGGTGTGTGTAAGTGTGAGGGGAGTGTGTATCTCGGGCAGTGTGTGAGTGTGAGCGGGTTGCGTATCTGGGGGAGTGTGGGTGAATGTGAGCGGATAAGTGTGAGGGAGTGTCGATCTGGAGGAGTGTGTGACTGTGAGCGGAGTGAGTTTGAGGGGAGTGTGAGTGTGAGGGGAGTGTGTGTGGGGAGTGTGTGAGTGTGAGGGGAGTGTGTGTGAGGGGAGTGTGTATGTGAGGGGTGTGTGCACCTGGGGGAGTGTATGAGTGTGACGGGAGTGAGAGTGAGGGGAGTGTGAGTGTGAGGGGAGTGTGTATCTGGGGGAGTGTATGAGTGTGAATGGAGTGAGTATGAGGGTGTGTAACTGGGGAGGTGTGAGAGTGTGACGGGAGTGAGAGTGAGGGAAGTGTGTGAGTGTGAGGGGAGTGTGTATCCCGGGAGGTGTGAGAGTGTGTGGAGAGTATGTGAGTGTGAGGGGAGTGTGTGAGTGTGAGGGGAGTGTGTGTGTGGGGAGTGTGTGAGTGTGAGGGGAGTGTGTGTGAGAGTGGAGTGTGTATCTGGGGGAGTGTATGAGTGCGAGGGGAGTGAGTGTGATGGGAGTGTGAGTGTGAGGGGAGTGTTTATCTGGGGAGGTGTGTGACTGTGTGGAGAGTATGTGAGTGTGAGGGGAGTGTGTGAGTGTGAGGGGAGTGTGAGTGTGAGGGGAGTGTGTGAGTGTGAGGGGAGTGTGAGTGTGAGGGGAGTGTTTATCTGGGGAGGTGTGTGAGTGTGTGGAGAGTATGTGAGTGTGAGGGGAGTGTGTGAGTGTGAGGGGAGTGTGAGTGTGAGGGGAGTGTTTATCTGGGGAGGTGTGTGAGTGTGTGGAGAGTATGTGAGTGTGAGGGGAGTGTGTGAGTGTGAGGGGAGTGTGAGTGTGAGGGGAGTGTGTGAGTGTGAGGGGAGTGTGTGTGTGGGGAGTGTGTGAGTGTGAGGGGAGTGTGTGTGAGAGTGGAGTGTGTATCTGGGGGAGTGTATGAGTGTGAGGGGAGTGAGTGTGATGGGAGTGTGAGTGTGAGGGGAGTGTTTATCTGGGGAGGTGTGTGAGTGTGTGGAGAGTATGTGAGTGTGAGGGGAGTGTGTGAGTGTGAGGGGAGTGTGAGTGTGAGGGGAGTGTTTATCTGGGGAGGTGTGTGAGTGTGTGGAGAGTATGTGAGTGTGAGGGGAGTGTGTGAGTGTGAGGGGAGTGTGTGTGTGAGGGGAGTGTTTATCTGGGGAGGTGTGTGAGTGTGTGGAGAGTATGTGAGTGTGAGGGGAGTGTGTGTGTGTGAGGGTAGTGTGTGTGAGAGTGGAGTGTGTATCTGGGGGAGTGTATGAGTGCGAGGGGAGTGAGTGTGAGGGGAGTGTGAGTTTGAGGGGAGTGTGTATCTGAGGGAGAGTGTGAGTGGGAAGGGAGTGTGTATCTGGGGGAGTGTGTGAGTGTGAGGGGAGTGTGTGAGTGTGAGGGGAGTGTGTATCTGGGGGAGTGTGTGAGTGTGACGGGAGTGAGTGTGAGGGGAGTGTGAGTGTGAGGGGAGTGTGTGAGTGTGAGGGGAGTGTGAGTGTGAGGGGAGTGTTTATCTGGGGAGGTGTGTGAGTGTGTGGAGAGTATGTGAGTGTGAGGGGAGTGTGTGTGTGAGGGGTGTGTTTATCTGGGGAGGTGTGAGAGTGTGTGGAGAGTATGTGAGTGTGAGGGGAGTGTGTGAGTGTGAGGGGAGTGTGAGTGTGAGGGGAGTGTGTGAGTGTGAGGGGAGTGTGTGTGTGGGGAGTGTGTGAGTGTGAGGGGAGTGTGTGTGAGAGTGGAGTGTGTATCTGGGGGAGTGTATAAGTGCGAGGGGAGTGAGTGTGGTGGGAGTGTGAGTGTGAGGGGAGTGTTTATCTGGGGAGGTGTGTGAGTGTGTGGAGTGTATGTGAGTGTGAGGGGAGCGTGTGAGTGTGAGGGGAGTGTGAGTGTGAGGGGAGTGTTTATCTGGGGAGGTGTGTGAGTGTGTGGAGAGTATGTGAGTGTGAGGGGAGTGTGTGTGTGTGAGGGTAGTGTGTGTGAGAGTGGAGTGTGTATCTGGGGGAGTGTATGAGTGCGAGGGGAGTGAGTGTGAGGGGAGTGTGAGTGTGAGGGGAGTGTGTATCTGGGGGAGTGTGTGAGTGCGAGGGGAGTGTGTATCTGGGGGAGTGTGTGTGTGAGGGGCGTGTATGTGAGAGTGGAGTGTGTATCTGGGGGAGTGTGTGAGTGTGACGGGAGTGAGTGTGAGGGGAGTGTGAGTGTGAGGGGAGTGTGTATCTGGGGGATTGTATGAGTGTGAGGGGAGTGAATGTGTGGGGATTGTGAGGGGAGTGTGTATCTGGGGTAGTGTGTGAGTGTGAGGGGAGTGTGTATCTGGGGGAGTGCGTGAGCGGTGTGTGTAAGTGTGAGGGGAGTGTGTATCTGGGGAGGTGTGAGAGTTTATGGAGAGTATGTGAGTGTGAGGGGAGTGTGTGAGTGTGAGGGGAGTGTGTGTGAGGAGTGTGTGAGTGTGAGGGGAGTGTGTATGTGAGGGGTGTGTGCACCTGGGGGAGTGTATGAGTGTGACGGGAGTGAGAGTGAGGGGAGTGTGAGTGTGAGGGGAGTGTGTATCTGGGGAAGTATGTGAGTGTGAGGGGAGTGTGTATCTGGGGGAGTGTGTGAGTAGGAGGGGAGTGTGTGTGTGGGGGAGTGTGTGAGTAGGAGGGGAGTGTGTGTGTGGGGAGTGTGTGAGTGGGAGGGGAGTGTGTTTGATAGTGGAGTGTGTATCTGGGGGAGTGTGAGTGTGACGGGTGTGAGTGTGAGGGGAATGTGAGTGTGAGGGGAGTGTGTATCTGGGGGAGTGTGTGTGTGTGAGGGGAGTATGTGTGTAAGGGGAATGAGTGTGAGGGGATTGTGAGTTTGAGGGGAGTGTGAGGGGACTGTGTATCTGGGAGAGTGTGTGAGGGGAGTGTGTGAGTGTGAGGGGAGTGTGTATCTGGGGAGGTGTGAGAGTGTGTGGGGAGTATGTGAGTGTGAGGGGAGTGTGTGAGTATGAGGGGAGTGTGTGAGTGTGAGGGGAGTGTGTATCTGGGGAGGTGTGAGAGTGTGTGGGGAGTATATGAGTGTGAGGGGAGTGTGTGAGTATGAGGGGAGTGTGTGAGTGTGAGGGGAGTGTGTATCTGGGGGAGTGTGTGAGTGGGAGGGGAGTGTGTATCTGGGGAGGTGTGAGTGTGTGGAGATTATGTGAGTGTGTTGGGAGTGTGTGAGTGTGACGGGAGTGTGTATCTGGGGAGGTGTGAGTATGTGGAGAGTATGTGAGTGTGAGGGGAGTGTGTGAGTGTGAGGGGAGTGTGTGAGTGTGAGGGGTGTGAATGTGGGGAGTGTGTGAGTTCAAGGGGAGTTTGTGAGTGTGAGGGGAGTGTGTGTGAGAGTGGAGTGTGTATCTGGGGGAGTGTGTGAGTGTGACAGGAGTGAGTGTGAGGGGAGTTTGAGTGTGAGGGAAGTGTGTATCTGGGGGATTGTATGAGTGCGAGTGGAGTGAATGTGAGGGGATTGTGAGGGGAGTGTGTATCTGGGGGAGTGTGTGAGTGTGAGGAGAGTGTGTTAATCTGGGGGAGTGCGTGAGGGGTGTGTGTGAGTGTGAGGGGAGTGTGTATCTCGGGCAGTGTGTGAGTGTGAGGGGGTTGTGTATCTGGGGGAGTGTGGGTGAATGTGAGCGGATAAGTGTGAGGGAGTGTCGATCTGGAGGAGTGTGTGAGTGTGAGCGGAGTGAGTTTGAGGGGAATGTGAGTGTGAGGGGAGTGTGTGAGTGTGAGGGGAGTGTTTGGGGAGTGTGTGTGAGGGGAGTGTGTATTGGTTGGAGTGTGTGAGTGTGACGGGAGTGGGTTTGAGGGGAGTGTGAGTGTGAGGGGAGTGTGCATCTGCGGGAGTGTATGAGTGTGAGGGGAGTGATTGTGACGGGAGTGTGAGGTTGAGGGGAGTGTGTATCTGGGGCAGTGTGTGAGTGTGAGGGGTGTGTGTATCCGGGGGAGTGCGTGAGGGGAGTGTGTGAGTGTGAGGGGAGTGTGTAACTGGGGCAGTGTGTGAGTGTGAGGGGAGTGTGTATCTGGGGCAGTGTGTGAGTGTGAGGGGTGTGTGTATCTGGGGGAGTGCGTGAGGGGAGTGTGTGAGTGTGAGGGGAGTGTGTATCTGGGGCAGTGTGTGAGTGTGAGGGGAGTGGGTATCTGGGGAGGTGTGAGAGTTTATGGAGAGTATGTGAGTGTGAGGGGAGTGTGTGAGTGTGAGGGGAGTGTGTGTGGGGTGTGTGAGTGTGAGGGGAGTGTGTATGTGAGGGGTGTGTGCACCTGGGGGAGTGTATGAGTGTGACAGGAGTGAGAGTGAGGGGAGTGTGAGTGTGAGGGGAGTGTGTATCTGGGGGAGTGTATGAGTGTGAGGGGAGTGAGTATGAGGGTGTGTAACTGGGGAGGTGTGAGAGTGTGACGGGAGTGAGAGTGAGGGAAGTGTGTGAGTGTGAGGGGAGTGTGTATCCTGGGAGGTGTGAGAGTGTGTGGAGAGTATGTGAGTGTGAGGGGAGTGTGTGAGTGTGAGGGGAGTGTTTGTTTGGGGAGTGTGTGAGTGTGAGGGGAGTGTGTGTGAGAGTGGAGTGTGTATCTGGGGGAGTGTATGAGTGCGAGGGGAGTGAGTGTGAGGGGAGTGTGTATCTGGGGAGGTGTGAGAGTGTGTGGGGAGTATGTGAGTGTGAGGGGAGTGTGTATCTGGTGGAGTGGGTGTGTGTGACGGGAGTGAGTATGAGGGGAGTGTGTGAGTGGGAGGGGAGTGTGTATCTGGGGGAGTGTGTGAGTGGGAGGGGAGTGTGTATCTGGGGAGGTGTGAGTGTGTGGAGATGATGTGAGTGTGTTGGGAGTGTGTGAGTGTGAGGGGAGTGTGTGAGTGTGAGGGGTGTGAATGCGGGGAGTGTGTGAGTTCAAGGGGAGTGTGTGAGTGTGAGGGGAGTGTGTGTGAGAGTGGAGTGTGTATCTGGGGGAGTGTGTGAGTGTGACGGGAGTGAGTGTGAGGGGAGTGTGAGTGTGAGGGGAGTGTTTGGGGAGTGTGTGTGAGGGGAGTGTGTATCTGGTGGAGTGTGTGAGTGTGACGGGAGTGGGTTTGAGGGGAGTGTGAGTGTGAGGGGAGTGTGTATCTGGGGAAGTATGTGAGTGTGAGGGGAGTGTGTATCTGGGGGAGTGTGTGAGTAGGAGGGGAGTGTGTGTGTGGGGAGTGTGTGAGTGGGAGGGGAGTGTGTTTGATAGTGGAGTGTGTATCTGGGGGAGTGTGAGTGTGACGGGTGTGAGTGTGAGGGGAATGTGAGTGTGAGGGGAGTGTGTATCTGGGGGAGTGTGTGTGTGTGAGGGGAGTATGTGTGTAAGGGGAATGAGTGTGAGGGGATTGTGAGTTTGAGGGGAGTGTGAGAGGTGTGTGTATCTGGGGGAGTGTGTGAGGGGAGTGTGTGAGTGTGAGGGGAGTGTGTATCTGGGGAGGTGTGAGAGTGTGTGGGGAGTATATGAGTGTGAGGGGAGTGTGTGAGTATGAGGGGAGTGTGTGAGTGTGAGGGGAGTGTGTATCTGGGGGAGTGTGTGAGTGGGAGGGGAGTGTGTATCTGGGGAGGTGTGAGTGTGTGGAGATTATGTGAGTGTGTTGGGAGTGTGTGAGTGTGACGGGAGTGTGTATCTGGGGAGGTGTGAGTATGTGGAGAGTATGTGAGTGTGAGGGGAGTGTGTGAGTGTGAGGGGAGTGTGTGAGTGTGAGGGGTGTGAATGTGGGGAGTGTGTGAGTTCAAGGGGAGTTTGTGAGTGTGAGGGGAGTGTGTGTGAGAGTGGAGTGTGTATCTGGGGGAGTGTGTGAGTGTGACAGGAGTGAGTGTGAGGGGAGTTTGAGTGTGAGGGAAGTGTGTATCTGGGGGATTGTATGAGTGCGAGTGGAGTGAATGTGAGGGGATTGTGAGGGGAGTGTGTATCTGGGGGAGTGTGTGAGTGTGAGGAGAGTGTGTTAATCTGGGGGAGTGCGTGAGGGGTGTGTGTGAGTGTGAGGGGAGTGTGTATCTCGGGCAGTGTGTGAGTGTGAGGGGGTTGTGTATCTGGGGGAGTGTGGGTGAATGTGAGCGGATAAGTGTGAGGGAGTGTCGATCTGGAGGAGTGTGTGAGTGTGAGCGGAGTGAGTTTGAGGGGAATGTGAGTGTGAGGGGAGTGTGTGAGTGTGAGGGGAGTGTTTGGGGAGTGTGTGTGAGGGGAGTGTGTATTGGTTGGAGTGTGTGAGTGTGACGGGAGTGGGTTTGAGGGGAGTGTGAGTGTGAGGGGAGTGTGCATCTGCGGGAGTGTGTGAGTGTGAGGGGAGTGTGTGAGTGTGAGGGCAGTGTGTGTGTGGGGAGTGTGTGAGTGGGAGGGGAGTGTGTGTGTGGGGAGTGTGTGAGTGTGAGGGGAATGTGAGTGTGAGGGGAGTGTGTATCTGGGGGAGTGTGTGTGTGTGAGGGGAGTATGTGTGTAAGGGGAATGAGTGTGAGGGGAGTGTCAGTTTGAGGGGAGTGTGAGGGCAGTGTGTATCTGGGGAGGTGTGAGAGTGTGTGGCGAGTATGTGAGTGTGAGGGGAGTGTGTGAGTATGAGGGGAGTGTGTGAGTGTGAGGGGAGTGTGTATCTGGTGGAGTGGGTGAGTGTGACGGGAGTGAGTTTGAGGGGAATGTGAGTGTGAGGGGAGTGTGTATCTGGGGGATTGTATGAGTGTGAGGGGAGTGAATGTGGGGAGTGTGTGAGTTCAAGGGGTGTGTGTGAGTGTGAGGGGAGTGTGTGTGGGGAGTGTGTGAGTGTGATGGGAGTGTGTGTGAGGGGAATGTGAGTGTGAGGGGAGTGTGTATCTGGGGGATTGTATGAGTGTGAGGGGAGTGAATGTGAGGGGATTGTGAGGGGAGTGTGTATCTGGGCGAGTGTGTGAGTGTGAGGGGAGTGTGTATCTGGGGAGGTGTGAGAGTGTGTGGAGAGCATGTGAGTGTGAGGGGAGTGTGTGAGTGTGTTGGGAGTATGTGAGTGTGAGGGGAGTGTGTGTGAGGAGAGTGTGTATCTGGGGATGTATGTGAGTGTGACGGGAGTGTGTGAGTGTGAGGGGAGAGTGTGAGTGGAGTGTGTATCTGGGGGTGTGTGTAAGTGTGAGGGGAGTGTATATCTGGGGAGGTGTGAAAGTGTGGGGAGTGTGTGAGTGTGAGGGGTGTGTGTGTGTGAGGGGAGTGTGTATCTGGGGGAGTGAGTGTGTGTGAGGGGAGTATGTGTGTGAGGGGAATGAGTGTGAGGGGAGTGTGAGTTTGAGGGGAGTGTGAGGGGACTGTGTATCTGGGAGAGTGTGCGAGGGAGTGTGTGTGTGTGAGGGGAGTGTGTATCTGGGGGAGTGTGTGAGTGTGAGGGGCGTGTGTACCTGGGGAGGTGTGAGTATGAGGTGAGTGTGTGAGTGTGAGGGAAGTGTGTGAGTGTGAGGGGAGTGTGTGTGAGAGTGGAGTGTGTATTTGAGGGACTGTGTGAGTGTGACGGGAGTGTGTAAGGGGAGTGTAAGTGTGAGCGGAGTGAGCGTGTGGTGAGTGTGTGTGTGAGGGGAGTGTGTATCTGGGAAGGTGTGAGAGTGTGAGGGGAGTGAGTGTGAGGGGAGTGTGAATGTGAGGGGAGTGTGTATCTGGGGAGGTGTGAAAGTGTGGAGAGAATGTGAGTGTGAGGGGAGTGTGTGAGTGCGAGGGGACTGTGTGTGTGGGGAGTGTGTGTGAGAGTAGGAGTGTGTATCTGGGGGAGTGTGAGTGTGACGGGAGTGAGTGTGAGGGGAATGTGAGTGTGAGGGGAATGTGAGTGTGAGGGGAGTGTGTATCTGGGGGAGTGTGTGTGAGGGGAGTATGTGTGTAAGGGGAATGAGTGCGAGGGGAGTGTGTGTGTGAGGGGAGTGTGTATCTGGGGGAGTGTGTGTGTGTGAGGGGAGTATGTGTGTGAGGGGAATGAGTGTGAGGGGAGTGTGAGTTTGAGGGGAGTGTGAGGGGACTGTGTATCTGGGAGAGTGTGCGAGGGAGTGTGTGTGTGTGAGGGGAGTGTGTATCTGGGGCAGTGTGTGAGTGTGAGGGGAGTGTGTTTCTGGGGCAGTGTGTGAGTGTGAGGGGAGTGTGCATCTGGGGAGGTGTGAGAGTTTGTGGAGAGTATGTGAGTGTGAGGGGAGTGTGTGTGTGGGGAGTGTGTGAGTGTGAGGGGCGTGTATATCTGGGGAGGTGTGAGTGTGTGTGGAGAGTATGTGAGTGTGAGGGGAGTGTGTGAGTGTGAGGGAAGTGTGTGAGTGTGAGGGGAGTTTGTGTGAGAGTGGAGTGTGTATCTGAGGGACTGTGTGAGTGTGACGGGAGTGTGTGAGGGGAGTGTGAGTGTGAGGGGAGTGTGTATATGGGGGAGTGTATGAGTGTGAGCGGAGTGAGCGTGAGGTGAGTGTGTGTGTGAGGGGAGTGTGTATCTGGGAAGGTGTGAGAGTGTGAGGGGAGTGAGTGTGAGGGGAGTGTGAATGTGAGGGGAGTGTGTATCTGGTGGAGTGTGTGAATGTGAGGGGAGTGTGTATCTGGGGAGGTGTGAGAGTGTGTGGAGAGTATGTGAGTGTGAGGGGAGTGTGTGAGTGTGAGGGGAGTGTGAGTGTGAGGGGAGTGTGTGAGTGTGAGGGGAGTGTGTGTGTGAGGGGAGTGTTTATCTGGGGAGGTGTGAGAGTGTGTGGAGAGTATGTGAGTGTGAGGGGAGTGTGTGAGTGTGAGGGGAGTGTGAGTGTGAGGGGAGTGTGTGAGTGTGAGGGGAGTGTGTGTGTGGGGAGTGTGTGAGTGTAAGGGGAGTGTGTGTGAGAGTGGAGTGTGTATCTGGGGGAGTGTATGAGTGCGAGGGGAGTGAGTGTGATGGGAGTGTGAGTGTGAGGGGAGTGTTTATCTGGGGAGGTGTGTGAGTGTGTGGAGAGTATGTGAGTGTGAGGGGAGCGTGTGAGTGTGAGGGGAGTGTGAGTGTGAGGGGAGTGTTTATCTGGGGAGGTGTGTGAGTGTGTGGAGAGTATGTGAGTGTGAGGGGAGTGTGTGTGTGTGAGGGTAGTGTGTGTGAGAGTGGAGTGTGTATCTGGGGGAGTGTATGAGTGCGAGGGGAGTGAGTGTGAGGGGAGTGTGAGTGTGAGGGGAGTGTGTATCTGGGGGAGAGTGTGAGTGCGAGGGGAGTGTGTATCTGGGGGAGTGTGTGTGTGAGGGGCGTGTATGTGAGAGTGGAGTGTGTATCTGGGGGAGTGTGTGAGTGTGACGGGAGTGAGTGTGAGGGGAGTGTGAGTGTGAGGGGAGTGTGTATCTGGGGGATTGTATGAGTGTGAGGGGAGTGAATGTGTGGGGATTGTGAGGGGAGTGTGTATCTGGGGGAGGGCGTGAGGGGTGTGTGTAAGTGTGAGGGGAGTGTGTATCTCAGGCAGTGTGTGAGTGTGAGCGGGTTGCGTATCTGGGGGAGTGTGGGTGAATGTGAGCGGATAAGTGTGAGGGAGTGTCGATCTGGAGGAGTGTGTGAGTGTGAGCGGAGTGAGTTTGAGGGGAGTGTGAGTGTGAGGGGAGTGTGTGAGTGTGAGGGGAGTGTGTATCCTGGGAGGTGTGAGAGTGTGTGGGGAGTATGTGAGTGTGAGGGGAGTGTGAGTGTGAGGGGAGTGTGTAAGTGTGAGGGGAGTGTGTAAGTGTGAGGGGAGTGTGTGTGTGTGAAGGGAGTGTGTCTGTGAGGGGAGTGAGTATCTGGGGGAGTGTGTGAGTGTGAGGGGAGTGTGTATCTGGGGCAGTGTGTGAGTGTGAGGGGTGTGTGTATCCGGGGGAGTGCGTGAGGGGAGTGTGTGAGTGTGAGGGGAGTGTGTAACTGGGGCAGTGTGTGAGTGTGAGGGGAGTGTGTATCTGGGGCAGTGTGTGAGTGTGAGGGGTGTGTGTATCCGGGGGAGTGCCTGAGGGGAGTGTGTGAGTGTGAGGGGAGTGTGTACCTGGGGCAGTGTGTGAGTGTGAGGGGAGTGGGTATCTGGGGAGGTGTGAGAGTTTATGGAGAGTATGTGAGTGTGAGGGGAGTGTGTGAGTGTGAGGGAAGTGTGTGTGGGGAGTGTGTGAGTGTGAGGGGAGTGTGCATGTGAGGGGTGTGTGCACCTGGGGGAGTGTATGAGTGTGACGGGAGTGAGAGTGAGGGGAGTGTGAGTGTGAGGGGAGTGTGTATCTGGGGGAGTGTATGATTGTGAGGGGAGTGAGTATGAGGGTGTGTAACTGGGGAGGTGTGAGAGTGTGACAGGAGTGAGAGTGAGGGAAGTGTGTGAGTGTGAGGGGAGTGTGTATCCTGGGAGGTGTGAGAGTGTGTGGAGAGTATGTGAGTGTGAGGGGAGTGTGTGAGTGTGAGGGGAGTGTGTGTGGGGAGTGTGTGAGTGTGAGGGGAGTGTGTGTGAGGGGAGTGTGTATGTGAGGGGTGTGTGCACCTGGGGGAGTGTATGAGTGTGACGGGAGTGAGAGTGAGGGGAGTGTGAGTGTGAGGGGAGTGTGTATCTGGGGGTGTGTATGAGTGTGAGGGGAGTGAGTGTGAGGGTGTGTAACTGGGGAGGTGTGAGAGTGTGACGGGAGTGAGAGTGAGGGAAGTGTGTGAGTGTGAGGGGAGTGTGTATCCTGGGAGGTGTGAGAGTGTGTGGAGAGTATGTGAGTGTGAGGGGAGTGTGTGAGTGTGAGGGGAGTGTTTGTTTGGGGAGTGTGTGAGTGTGAGGGGAGTGTGTGTGAGAGTGGAGTGTGTATCTGGGGGAGTGTATGAGTGCGAGGGGAGTGAGTGTGAGGGGAGTGTGTATCTGGGGGATTGCATGAGTGTGAGGGGAGTGTGTATCCGGGGGAGTGCGTGAGGGGAGTGTGTGAGTGTGAGGGGAGTGTGTAACTGGGGCAGTGTGTGAGTGTGAGGGGAGTGTGTATCTGGGGCAGTGTGTGAGTGTAAGGGGTGTGTGTATCCGGGGGAGTGCGTGAGGGGAGTGTGTGAGTGTGAGGGGAGTGTGTATCTGGGGCAGTGTGTGAGTGTGAGGGGAGTGGGTATCTGGGGAGGTGTGAGAGTTTATGGAGAGTATGTGAGTGTGAGGGGAGTGTGTGAGTGTGAGGGGAGTGTGTGTGGGGAGTGTGTGAGTGTGAGGGGAGTGTGTATGTGAGGGGTGTGTGCACCTGGGGGAGTGTATGAGTGTGACGGGAGTGAGAGTGAGGGGAGTGTGAGTGTGAGGGGAGTGTGTATCTGGGGGAGTGTATGAGTGTGAGGGGAGTGAGTATGAGGGTGTGTAACTGGGGAGGTGTGAGAGTGTGACGGGAGTGAGAGTGAGGGAAGTGTGTGAGTGTGAGGGGAGTGTGTATCCTGGGAGGTGTGAGAGTGTGTGGGGAGTATGTGAGTGTGAGGGGAGTGTGTGAGTGTGAGGGGAGTGTGTGAGTGTGAGGGGAGTGTGTGTGGGGAGTGTGTGAGTGTGAGGGGAGTGGGTGTGAGGGGAGTGTGTATGTGAGGGGTGTGTGCACCTGGGGGAGTGTATGAGTGTGACGGGAGTGAGAGTGAGGGGAGTGTGAGTGTGAGGGGAGTGTGTATCTGGGGGAGTGTATGAGTGTGAGGGGAGTGAGTATGAGGGTGTGTAACTGGGGAGGTGTGAGAGTGTGACGGGAGTGAGACTGAGGGAAGTGTGTGAGTGTGAGGGGAGTGTGTATCCTGGGAGGTGTGAGAGTGTGTGGAGAGTATGTGAGTGTGAGGGGAGTGTGTGAGTGTGAGGGGACTGTGTGTGGGGAGTGTGTGAGGGGAGTGTGTATGTGAGGGGTGTGTGCACCTGGGGGAGGGTATGAGTGTGACGGGAGTGAGAGTGAGGGGAGTGTGAGTGTGAGGGGAGTGTGTATCTGGGGGAGTGTATGAGTGTGAGGGAAGTGAGTATGAGGGTGTGTAACTGGGGAGGTGTGAGAGTGTGACGGGAGTGAGAGTGAGGGAAGTGTGTGAGTGTGAGGGGAGTGTGTATCTTGGGGAGTGTGTGAGGGGAGTGTGTGAGTGTGAGGGGAGTGTGTGTGTGAGGAGAGTGTGTATCTGGGGGTGTGTGTGAGTGTGAGGGGAGTGTGTATCTGGGGAGGTGTGAGAGTGTGGAGAGTATGTGAGTGTGAGGGGAGTGTGTGAGTGTGAGGGGAGTGTGTGAGTGTGAGGGGAGTGTGTGTGTGGGGAGTGTATGAGTGTGAGGGGAGTGTGTGCGTGAGGGGAGTGTGTATCTGATGGAGTGTGTAAGTGTGACGGGAGTGAGTTTGAGGGGAGTGTGAGTGTGAGCGGTGTGTGTATCTGGGGGAGTGCGTGAGGGGAGTGCGTGAGTGTGAGGGGAGTGTGTGCGTGAGGGGAGTGTGAGTGTGAGGGGAGTGTGTATCTGGGGGAGTGTGTGAGTGTGAGGGGAGTGTGAGTGTGAGGGGAGTGGTTATCTGGGGAGGTGTGTGAGTGTGTGGAGAGTATGTGAGTGTGAGGGGAGTGTGTGTGTGTGAGGGTAGTGTGTGTGAGAGTGGAGTGTGTATCTGGGGGAGTGTGTGAGTGTGACGGGAGTGAGTGTGAGGGGAGTGTGAGTGTGAGGGGAGTGTGTATCTGGGGGATTGTATGAGTGTGAGGGGAGTGAATGTGTGGGGATTGTGAGGGGAGTGTGTATCTGGGGTAGTGTGTGAGTGTGAGGGATGTGTGTATCTGGGGGAGTGCGTGAGGGGTGTGTGTAAGTGTGAGGGGAGTGTGTATCTGGGGTAGTGTGTGAGTGTGAGGGGAGTGTGTATCTGGGGGAGTGCGTGAGGGGTGTGTGTAAGTGTGAGGGGAGTGTGTATCTCGGGCAGTGTGTGAGTGTGAGCGGGTTGCGTATCTGGGAGAGTGTGGGTGAATGTGAGCGGATAAGTGTGAGGGAGTGTCGATCTGGAGGAGTGTGTGAGTGTGAGCGGAGTGAGTTTGAGGGGAGTGTGAGTGTGAGGGGAGTGTGTAAGTGTGAGGGGAGTGTGTAAGTGTGAGGGGAGTGTGTGTGTGTGAAGGGAGTGTGTCTGTGAGGGGAGTGAGTATCTGGGGGAGTGTGTGAGTGTGAGGGGAGTGTGTATCTGGGGCAGTGTGTGAGTGTGAGGGGTGTGTGTATCCGGGGGAGTGCGTGAGGGGAGTGTGTGAGTGTGAGGGGAGTGTGTAACTGGGGCAGTGTGTGAGTGTGAGGGGAGTGTGTATCTGGGGCAGTGTGTGAGTGTGAGGGGTGTGTGTATCCGGGGGAGTGCGTGAGGGGAGTGTGTGAGTGTGAGGGGAGTGTGTATCTGGGGCAGTGTGTGAGTGTGAGGGGAGTGGGTATCTGGGGAGGTGTGAGAGTTTATGGAGAGTATGTGAGTGTGAGGGGAGTGTGTGAGTGTGAGGGAAGTGTGTGTGGGGAGTGTGTGAGTGTGAGGGGAGTGTGTATGTGAGGGGTGTGTGCACCTGGGGGAGTGTATGAGTGTGACGGGAGTGAGAGTGAGGGGAGTGTGAGTGTGAGGGGAGTGTGTATCTGGGGGAGTGTATGATTGTGAGGGGAGTGAGTATGAGGGTGTGTAACTGGGGAGGTGTGAGAGTGTGACAGGAGTGAGAGTGAGGGAAGTGTGTGAGTGTGAGGGGAGTGTGTATCCTGGGAGGTGTGAGAGTGTGTGGAGAGTATGTGAGTGTGAGGGGAGTGTGTGAGTGTGAGGGGAGTGTGTGTGGGGAGTGTGTGAGTGTGAGGGGAGTGTGTGTGAGAGTGGAGTGTGTATGTGAGGGGTGTGTGCACCTGCGGGAGTGTATGAGTGTGACGGGAGTGAGAGTGAGGGGAGTGTGAGTGTGAGGGGAGTGTGTATCTGGGGGTGTGTATGAGTGTGAGGGGAGTGAGTATGAGGGTGTGTAACTGGGGAGGTGTGAGAGTGTGACGGGAGTGAGAGTGAGGGAAGTGTGTGAGTGTGAGGGGAGTGTGTATCCTGGGAGGTGTGAGAGTGTGTGGAGAGTATGTGAGTGTGAGGGGAGTGTGTGAGTGTGAGGGGAGTGTTTGTTTGGGGAGTGTGTGAGTGTGAGGGGAGTGTGTGTGAGAGTGGAGTGTGTATCTGGGGGAGTGTATGAGTGCGAGGGGAGTGAGTGTGAGGGGAGTGTGTATCTGGGGGATTGCATGAGTGTGAGGGGAGTGTGTATCTGGGGGAGTGTGTGAGTGTGATGGGAGTGAGTGTGAAGGGAGTGTGAGTTTGAGGGGAGTGTGTATCTGAAGGAGAGTGTGAGTGGGAAGGGAGTGTGTATCTGGGGGAGTGTGTGAGTGTGAGGGGAGTGTGTGAGTGTGAGGGGAGTGTGTATCTGGGGGAGTGTGTGAGTGTGACGGGAGTGAGTGTGAGGGGAGTTTGAGTGTGAGGGGAGTGTGTATCTGGGGGATTGTATGAGTGTGAGGGGAGTGAATGTGTGGGGATTGTGAGGGGAGTGTGTATCTGGGGTAGTGTGTAAGTGTGAGGGGAGTGTGTATCTCGGGCAGTGTGTGAGTGTGAGCGGGTTGCGTATCTGGGAGAGTGTGGGTGAATGTGAGCGGATAAGTGTGAGGGAGTGTCGATCTGGAGGAGTGTGTGAGTGTGAGCGGAGTGAGTTTGAGGGGAGTGTGAGTTTGAGGGGAGTGTGTAAGTGTGAGGGGAGTGTGTAAGTGTGAGGGGAGCGTGTGTGTGTGAAGGGAGTGTGTCTGTGAGGGGAGTGAGTATCTGGGGGAGTGTGTGAGTGTGAGGGGAGTGTGAGTGTGAGGGGAGTGTGTATCTGGGGGATTATATGAGTGTGAGGGGAGTGAATGTGTGGGGATTGTGAGGGGAATGTGTATCTGGGGTAGTGTGTGAGTGTGAGGGGAGTGTGTATCTGGGGGAGTGCGTGAGGGGTGTGTGCAAGTGTGAGGGGAGTGTGTATCTCGGGCAGTGTGTGAGTGTGAGCGGGTTGCGTATCTGGGAGAGTGTGGGTGAATGTGAGCGGATAAGTGTGAGGGAGTGTCGATCTGGAGGAGTGTGTGAGTGTGAGCGGAGTGAGTTTGAGGGGAGTGTGAGTGTGAGGGGAGTGTGTAAGTGTGAGGGGAGTGTGTAAGTGTGAGGGGAGTGTGTGTGTGTGAAGGGAGTGTGTCTGTGAGGGGAGTGAGTATCTGGTGGAGTGTCTGAGTGTGAGGGGAGTGTGTATCCGGGGGAGTGCGTGAGGGGAGTGTGTGAGTGTGAGGGGAGTGTGTAACTGGGGCAGTGTGTGAGTGTGAGGGGAGTGTGTATCTGGGGCAGTGTGTGAGTGTGAGGGGTGTGTGTATCCGGGGGAGTGCCTGAGGGGAGTGTGTGAGTGTGAGGGGAGTGTGTATCTGGGGCAGTGTGTGAGTGTGAGGGGAGTGGGTATCTGGGGAGGTGTGAGAGTTTATGGAGAGTATGTGAGTGTGAGGGGAGTGTGTGAGTGTGAGGGGAGTGTGTGTGGGGAGTGTGTGAGTGTGAGGGGAGTGTGTATGTGAGGGGTGTGTGCACCTGGGGGAGTGTATGAGTGTGACGGGAGTGAGAGTGAGGGGAGTGTGAGTGTGAGGGGAGTGTGTATCTGGGGGAGTGTATGAGTGTGAGGGGAGTGAGTATGAGGGTGTGTAACTGGGGAGGTGTGAGAGTGTGACGGGAGTGAGAGTGAGGGAAGTGTGTGAGTGTGAGGGGAGTGTGTATCCTGGGAGGTGTGAGAGTGTGTGGGGAGTATGTGAGTGTGAGGGGAGTGTGTGAGTGTGAGGGGACTGTGTGTGGGGAGTGTGTGAGGGGAGTGTGTATGTGAGGGGTGTGTGCACCTGGGGGAGGGTATGAGTGTGACGGGAGTGAGAGTGAGGGGAGTGTGAGTGTGAGGGGAGTGTGTATCTGGGGGAGTGTATGAGTGTGAGGGGAGTGAGTATGAGGGTGTGTAACTGGGGAGGTGTGAGAGTGTGACGGGAGTGAGAGTGAGGGAAGTGTGTGAGTGTGAGGGGAGTGTGTATCTTGGGGAGTGTGTGAGGGGAGTGTGTGAGTGTGAGGGGAGTGTGTGTGTGAGGAGAGTGTGTATCTGGGGGTGTGTGTGAGTGTGAGGGGAGTGTGTATCTGGGGAGGTGTGAGAGTGTGGAGAGTATGTGGGTGTGAGGGGAGTGTGTGAGTGTGAGGGGAGTGTGTGAGTGTGAGGGGAGTGTGTGTGTGGGGAGTGTATGAGTGTGAGGGGAGTGTGTGCGTGAGGGGAGTGTGTATCTGATGGAGTGTGTAAGTGTGACGGGAGTGAGTTTGAGGGGAGTGTGAGTGTGAGGGGTGTGTGTATCTGGGGGAGTGCGTGAGGGGAGTGTGTGAGTGTGAGGGGAGTGTGTGCGTGAGAGGAGTGTGAGTGTGAGGGGAGTGTGTATCTGGTGGAGTGTGTGAGTGTGAGGGGAGTGTGAGTGTGAGGGGAGTGTTTATCTGGGGAGGTGTGTGAGTGTGTGGAGAGTATGTGAGTGTGAGGGGAGTGTGTGTGTGTGAGGGTAGTGTGTGTGAGAGTGGAGTGTGTATCTGGGGGAGTGTGTGAGTGTGACGGGAGTGAGTGTGAGGGGAGTGTGAGTGTGAGGGGAGTGTGTATCTGGGGGATTGTATGAGTGTGAGGGGAGTGAATGTGTGGGGATTGTGAGGGGAGTGTGTATCTGGGGTAGTGTGTGAGTGTGAGGGGTGTGTGTATCTGGGGGAGTGCGTGAGGGGTGTGTGTAAGTGTGAGGGGAGTGTGTATCTCGGGCAGTGTGTGAGTGTGAGCGGGTTGCGTATCTGGGAGAGTGTGGGTGAATGTGAGCGGATAAGTGTGAGGGAGTGTCGATCTGGAGGAGTGTGTGAGTGTGAGCGGAGTGAGTTTGAGGGGAGTGTGAGTGTGAGGGGAGTGTGTAAGTGTGAGGGGAGTGTGTAAGTGTGAGGGGAGTGTGTGTGTGTGAAGGGAGTGTGTCTGTGAGGGGAGTGAGTATCTGGGGGAGTGTGTGAGTGTGAGGGGAGTGTGTATCTGGGGCAGTGTGTGAGTGTGAGGGGTGTATGTATCCGGGGGAGTGCGTGAGGGGAGTGTGTGAGTGTGAGGGGAGTGTGTAACTGGGGCAGTGTGTGAGTGTGAGGGGAGTGTGTATCTGGGGCAGTGTGTGAGTGTGAGGGGTGTGTGTATCCGGGGGAGTGCGTGAGGGGAGTGTGTGAGTGTGAGGGGAGTGTGTATCTGGGGCAGTGTGTGAGTGTGAGGGGAGTGGGTATCTGGGGAGGTGTGAGAGTTTATGGAGAGTATGTGATTGTGAGGGGAGTGTGTGAGTGTGAGGGAAGTGTGTGTGGGGAGTGTGTGAGTGTGAGGGGAGTGTGTATGTGAGGGGTGTGTGCACCTGGGGGAGTGTATGAGTGTGACGGGAGTGAGAGTGAGGGGAGTGTGAGTGTGAGGGGAGTGTGTATCTGGGGGAGTGTATGATTGTGAGGGGAGTGAGTATGAGGGTGTGTAACTGGGGAGGTGTGAGAGTGTGACAGGAGTGAGAGTGAGGGAAGTGTGTGAGTGTGAGGGGAGTGTGTATCCTGGGAGGTGTGAGAGTGTGTGGAGAGTATGTGAGTGTGAGGGGAGTGTGTGAGTGTGAGGGGAGTGTGTGTGGGGAGTGTGTGAGTGTGAGGGGAGTGTGTGTGAGAGTGGAGTGTGTATCTGGGGGAGTGTATGAGTGCGAGGGGAGTGAGTGTGAGGGGAGTGTGTATCTGGGGGATTGTATGAGTGTGAGGGGAGTGTGTATCTGGGGGAGTGTGTGAGTGTGACGGGAGTGAGTGTGAAGGGAGTGTGAGTTTGAGGGGAGTGTGTATCTGAGGGAGAGTGTGAGTGGGAAGGGAGTGTGTATCTGGGGGAGTGTGTGAGTGTGAGGGGAGTGTGTGAGTGTGAGGGGAGTGTGTATCTGGGGGATTGCATGAGTGTGAGGGGAGTGTGTATCTGGGGGAGTGTGTGAGTGTGACGGGAGTGAGTGTGAAGGGAGTGTGAGTTTGAGGGGAGTGTGTATCTGAGGGAGAGTGTGAGTGGGAAGGGAGTGTGTATCTGGGGGAGTGTGTGAGTGTGAGGGGAGTGTGTGAGTGTGAGGGGAGTGTGTATCTGGGGGAGTGTGTGAGTGTGACGGGAGTGAGTGTGAGGGGAGTGTGAGTGTGAGGGGAGTGTGTATCTGGGGGATTGTATGAGTGTGAGGGGAGTGAATGTGTGGGGATTGTGAGGGGAGTGTGTATCTGGGGTAGTATGTAAGTGTGAGGGGAGTGTGTATCTCGGGCAGTGTGTGAGTGTGAGCGGGTTGCGTATCTGAGAGAGTGTGGGTGAATGTGAGCGGATAAGTGTGAGGGAGTGTCGATCTGGAGGAGTGTGTGAGTGTGAGCGGAGTGAGTTTGAGGGGAGTGTGAGTGTGAGGGGAGTGTGTAAGTGTGAGGGGAGTGTGTAAGTGTGAGGGGAGCGTGTGTGTGTGAAGGGAGTGTGTCTGTGAGGGGAGTGAGTATCTGGGGGAGTGTGTGAGTGTGAGGGGAGTGTGAGTGTGAGGGGAGTGTGTATCTGGGGGATTATATGAGTGTGAGGGGAGTGAATGTGTGGGGATTGTGAGGGGAATGTGTATCTGGGGTAGTGTGTGAGTGTGAGGGGAGTGTGTATCTGGGGGAGTGCGTGAGGGGTGTGTGCAAGTGTGAGGGGAGTGTGTATCTCGGGCAGTGTGTGAGTGTGAGCGGGTTGCGTATCTGGGAGAGTGTGGGTGAATGTGAGCGGATAAGTGTGAGGGAGTGTCGATCTGGAGGAGTGTGTGAGTGTGAGCGGAGTGAGTTTGAGGGGAGTGTGAGTGTGAGGGGAGTGTGTAAGTGTGAGGGGAGTGTGTAAGTGTGAGGGGAGTGTGTGTGTGTGAAGGGAGTGTGTCTGTGAGGGGAGTGAGTATCTGGTGGAGTGTCTGAGTGTGAGGGGAGTGTGTATCCGGGGGAGTGCGTGAGGGGAGTGTGTGAGTGTGAGGGGAGTGTGTATCTGGGGCAGTGTGTGAGTGTGAGGGGAGTGGGTATCTGGGGAGGTGTGAGAGTTTATGGAGAGTATGTGAGTGTGAGGGGAGTGTGTGAGTGTGAGGGGAGTGTGTATCTGGGGCAGTGTGTGAGTGTGAGGGGTGTGTGTATCCGGGGGAGCGCGTGAGGGGAGTGTGTGAGTGTGAGGGGAGTGTGTATCTGGGGCAGTGTGTGAGTGTGAGGGGAGTGGGTATCTGGGGAGGTGTGAGAGTTTATGGAGAGTATGTGAGTGTGAGGGGAGTGTGTGAGTGTGAGGGGAGTGTGTGTGGGGAGTGTGTGAGTGTGAGGGGAGTGTGTATGTGAGGGGTGTGTGCACCTGGGGGAGTGTATGAGTGTGACGGGAGTGAGAGTGAGGGGAGTGTGAGTGTGAGGGGAGTGTGTATCTGGGGGAGTGTATGAGTGTGAGGGGAGTGAGTATGAGGGTGTGTAACTGGGGAGGTGTGAGAGTGTGACGGGAGTGAGAGTGAGGGAAGTGTGTGAGTGTGAGGGGAGTGTGTATCCTGGGAGGTGTGAGAGTGTGTGGGGAGTATGTGAGTGTGAGGGGAGTGTGTGAGTGTGAGGGGAGTGTGTGAGTGTGAGGGGAGTGTGTGAGTGTGAGGGGAGTGTGTGTGAGGGGAGTGTGTATGTGAGGGGTGTGTGCACCTGGGGGAGTGTATGAGTGTGACGGGAGTGAGAGTGAGGGGAGTGTGAGTGTGAGGGGAGTGTGTATCTGGGGGAGTGTATGAGTGTGAGGGGAGTGAGTATGAGGGTGTGTAACTGGGGAGGTGTGAGAGTGTGACGGGAGTGAGAGTGAGGGAAGTGTGTGAGTGTGAGGGGAGTGTGTATCCTGGGAGGTGTGAGAGTGTGTGGGGAGTATGTGAGTGTGAGGGGAGTGTGTGAGTGTGAGGGGAGTGTGTGAGTGTGAGGGGAGTGTGTGTGGGGAGTGTGTGAGTGTGAGGGGAGTGTGTGTGAGGGGAGTGTGTATGTGAGGGGTGCGTGCACCTGGGGGAGTGTATGAGTGTGACGGGAGTGAGAGTGAGGGGAGTGTGAGTGTGAGGGGAGTGTGTATCTGGGGGAGTGTATGAGTGTGAGGGGAGTGAGTGTGAGGGGAGTGTGTAAGAGGGTGTGTAACTGGGGAGGTGTGAGAGTGTGACGGGAGTGAGAGTGAGGGAAGTGTGTGAGTGTGAGGGGAGTGTGTATCCTGGGAGGTGTGAGAGTGTGTGGAGAGTATGTGAGTGTGAGGGGAGTGTGTGAGTGTGAGGGGACTGTGTGTGGGGAGTGTGTGTGAGGGGAGTGTGTATGTGAGGGGTGTGTGCACCTGGGGGAGGGTATGAGTGTGACGGGAGTGAGAGTGAGGGGAGTGTGAGTGTGAGGGGAGTGTGTATCTGGGGGAGTGTATGAGTGTGAGGGGAGTGAGTATGAGGGTGTGTAACTGGGGAGGTGTGAGAGTGTGACGGGAGTGAGAGTGAGGGAAGTGTGTGAGTGTGAGGGGAGTGTGTATCCCGGGAGGTGTGAGAGTGTGTGGAGAGTATGTGAGTGTGAGGGGAGTGTGTGAGTGTGAGGGGAGTGTTTGTTTGGGGAGTGTGTGAGTGTGAGGGGAGTGTGTGTGAGAGTGGAGTGTGTATCTGGGGGAGTGTATGAGTGCGAGGGAGTGAGTGTGAGGGGAGTGTGTGTGAGAGTGGAGTGTGTATCTGGGGGAGTGTATGAGTGCGAGGGGAGTGAGTGTGAGGGGAGTGTGTATCTGAGGGATTGTATGAGTGTGAGGGGAGTGTGTATCTGGGGGAGTGTGTGAGTGTGACGGGAGTGAGTGTGAGGGGAGTGTGAGTTTGAGGGGAGTGTGTATCTGGGGGATTGTATTAGTGTGAGGGGAGTGTGTATCTGGGGGAGTGTGTGAGTGTGACGGGAGTGAGTGTGAGGGGAGTGTGAGTTTGAGGGGAGTGTGTATCTGGGGGATTGTATGAGTGTGAGGGGAGTGTGTATCTGGGGGAGTGTGTGAGTGTGACGGGAGTGAGTGTGACGGGAGTGTGAGTTTGAGGGGAGTGTGTATCTGAGGGAGAGTGTGAGTGTGAGGGGAGTGTGTGAGTGTGAGGGGAGTTTATTTCTGTGGGAGTGCGTGAGTGGGAGGGGAGTGTGTATCTGGGGCAGTGTGTGAGTGTGAGGGGGGTGTGTATCTGAGGAGGTGTGAGAGTGTGTGGAGAGTATGTGAGTGTGAGTGGAGTGTGAGGGGAGTGTGTGAGTGTGAGGGGAGTGTGTATGTGAGGGGAGTGTATGAGTTTGAAGGGAATGACTATGAGGGTGTGTATCTGGGGAGGTGTGAGAGTGAGGCCGGAGTGAGAGTGAGGCCGGAGTGTGTGTGTGAGGGGAGTGTGTATCTGGGGAGGTGTGAGAGTGTGTGGAGAGTATGTGAGTGTGAGGGGAGTGTGTGAGTGTGAGGGGAGTGTGTGTGTGGGGAGTGTGTGAGTGTGAGGGGAGTGTGTGTGAGAGTGGAGTGCGTATCTGGGGGAGTGTATGAGTGCGAGGGGAGTGAGTGTGAGGGGAGTGTGAGTGTGAGGGGAGTGTGTATCTGGGGGAGTGTGTGTGAGGGGAGTATGTCTGTGAGGGGAATGTGTGGGAGGGGAGTGTGTGAGTGTGAGGGGAGTGTGAGTATGAGGGGAGTGTGTAAGTGTGAGGGGAGTGTGTAAGTGTGAGGGGAGTGTGTGTGTGTGAACGGAGTGTGTCTGTGAGGGGAGTGAGTGTGAGGGCAGTGTGAGTGTGAGGGGAGTGTGCGGGGTCTGTGTATCTGGGGGAGTGTGCAAGGGGAGTGTGTGAGTGTGAGGGGAGTGTGTATCTGGGGAGGTGGGAGAGTGTGTGGAGAGTATGTGAGTGTGAGGGGAGTGTTTGAGTGTGAGGGGAATGTGTGAGTGTGAGGGGAGTGTGTGAATGTGAGGGGAGTGTGTGTGTGGGTAGTGTGTCAATGTGAGGGGAGTGTATCTGGGGAGGTGTGAGAGTGTGTGGAGAGAATGTGAGTGTGAGGGGAGTGTGTGAGTGTGAGGGGAGTGTGTGAGTGTGAGGGGAGTGTGTATCTGGTGGAGTGGGTGTGTGTGACGGGAGTGAGTATGAGGGGAGTGTGTGAGTGGGAGGGGAGTGTGTATCTGGGGGAGTGTGTGAGTGGGAGGGGAGTGTGTATCTGGGGAGGTGTGAGTGTGTGGAGATGATGTGAGTGTGTTGGGAGTGTGTGAGTGTGAGGGGAGTGTGTGAGTGTGAGGGGTGTGAATGTGGGGAGTGTGTGAGTTCAAGGGGAGTGTGTGAGTGTGAGGGGAGTGTGTGTGAGAGTGGAGTGTGTATCTGGGGGAGTGTGTGAGTGTGACGGGAGTGAGTGTGAGGGGAGTGTGAGTGTGAGGGGAGTGTTTGGGGAGTGTGTGTGAGGGGAGTATGTGTGTAAGGGGAATGAGTGTGAGGGGAGTGTCAGTTTGAGGGGAGTGTGAGGGGACTGTATATCTGGGGGAGTGTGTGAGGGGAGTGTGTGAGTGTGAGGGGAGTGTGTATCTGGGGAGGTGTGAGAGTGTGTGGCGAGTATGTGAGTGTGAGGGGAGTGTGTGAGTATGAGGGGAGTGTGTGAGTGTGAGGGGAGTGTGTATCTGGTGGAGTGGGTGAGTGTGACGGGAGTGAGTTTGAGGGGAATGTGAGTGTGAGGGGAGTGTGTATCTGGGGGATTGTATGAGTGTGAGGGGAGTGAATGTGGGGAGTGTGTGAGTTCAAGGGGTGTGTGTGAGTGTGAGGGGAGTGTGTGTGGGGAGTGTGTGAGTGTGATGGGAGTGTGTGTGAGGGGAATGTGAGTGTGAGGGGAGTGTGTATCTGGGGGATTGTATGAGTGTGAGGGGAGTGAATGTGAGGGGATTGTGAGGGGAGTGTGTATCTGGGCGAGTGTGTGAGTGTGAGGGGAGTGTGTATCTGGGGAGGTGTGAGAGTGTGTGGAGAGCATGTGAGTGTGAGGGGAGTGTGTGAGTGTGTTGGGAGTATGTGAGTGTGAGGGGAGTGTGTGTGAGGAGAGTGTGTATCTGGGGATGTATGTGAGTGTGACGGGAGTGTGTGAGTGTGAGGGGAGAGTGTGAGGGGAGTGTATATCTGGGGAGGTGTGAAAGTGTGGGGAGTGTGTGAGTGTGAGGGGTGTGTGTGTGTGAGGGGAGTGTGTATCTGGGGGAGTGTGTGTGTGTGAGGGGAGCATGTGTGTGAGGGGAATGAGTGTGAGGGGAGTGTGAGTTTGAGGGGAGTGTGAGGGGACTGTGTATCTGGGAGAGTGTGCGAGGGAGTGTGTGTGTGTGAGGGGAGTGTGTATCTGGGGGAGTGTGTGAGTGTGAGGGGCGTGTGTACCTGGGGAGGTGTGAGTATGAGGTGAGTGTGTGAGTGTGAGGGAAGTGTGTGAGTGTGAGGGGAGTGTGTGTGAGAGTGGAGTGTGTATTTGAGGGACTGTGTGAGTGTGACGGGAGTGTGTAAGGGGAGTGTAAGTGTGAGCGGAGTGAGCGTGTGGTGAGTGTGTGTGTGAGGGGAGTGTGTATCTGGGAAGGTGTGAGAGTGTGAGGGGAGTGAGTGTGAGGGGAGTGTGAATGTGAGGGGAGTGTGTATCTGGGGAGGTGTGAAAGTGTGGAGAGAATGTGAGTGTGAGGGGAGTGTGTGAGTGCGAGGGGACTGTGTGTGTGGGGAGTGTGTGAGAGAGTGGAGTGTGTATCTGGGGGAGTGTGAGTGTGACGGGAGTGAGTGTGAGGGGAATGTGAGTGTGAGGGGAATGTGAGTGTGAGGGGAGTGTGTATCTGGGGGAGTGTGTGTGAGGGGAGTATGTGTGTAAGGGGAATGAGTGCGAGGGGAGTGTGTGTGTGAGGGGAGTGTGTATCTGGGGGAGTGTGTGTGTGTGAGGGGAGTATGTGTGTGAGGGGAATGAGTGTGAGGGGAATGAGTGTGAGGGGAGTGTGAGTTTGAGGGTAGTGTGAGGGGACTGTGTATCTGGGAGAGTGTGCGAGGGAGTGTGTGTGTGAGGGGAGTGTGTATCTGGGGCAGTGTGTGAGTGTGAGGGGAGTGTGTTTCTGGGGCAGTGTGTGAGTGTGAGGGGAGTGTGCATCTGGGGAGGTGTGAGAGTTTGTGGAGAGTATGTGAGTGTGAGGGGAGTGTGTGTGGGGAGTGTGTGAGTGTGAGGGGCGTGTATATCTGGGGAGGTGTGAGTGTGTGTGGAGAGTATGTGAGTGTGAGGGGAGTGTGTGAGTGTGAGGGAAGTGTGTGAGTGTGAGGGGAGTTTGTATGAGAGTGGAGTGTGTATCTGAGGGACTGTGTGAGTGTGACGGGAGTGTGTGAGGGGAGTGTGAGTGTGAGGGGAGTGTGTATCTGGGGGAGTGTATGAGTGTGAGGGGAGTGAGTGTGAGGGGAGTGTGAGTGTGAGCGGAGTGAGCGTGAGGTGAGTGTGTGTGTGAGGGGAGTGTGTATCTGGGAAGGTGTGAGAGTGTGAGGGGAGGGAGTGTGAGGGGAGTGTGAATGTGAGGGGAGTGTGTATCTGGTGGAGTGTGTGAATGTGAGGGGAGTGTGTATCTGGGGAGGTGTGAGAGAGTGTGGAGAGTATGTGAGTGTGAGAGTGTGAGGGGAGTGTGTGAGTGTGACGGGAGTGGGTTTGAGAGGAGTGTGAGTGTGAGGGGAATGTGTCTCTGGGGGAGTGCGTGGGGGGCGTGTGTGAGGGGAGTGTGTGAGTGTGAGGGGAGTGTGTATCTGGGGAGGTGTGAGAGTGTGTGGAGAGTATGTGAGTGTGAGGGGAGTGTGTGAGTGTGAGGGAAGTGTGTGAGTGTGAGGGGAGTGTGTGTGTGGGGAGTGTGAGGGGCGTGTGTATCTGGGGAGGTGTGAGTGTGTGTGGAGAGTATGTGAGTGTGAGGGAAGTGTGTGAGTGTGAGGGGAATTTGTGTGAGAGTGGAGTGTGTATCTGAGGGACTGTGTGAGTGTGACGGGAGTGTGTGAGGGGAGTGTGATTGTGAGGGGAGTGTGTATCTGGGGGAGTGTATGAGTGTGAGGGGAGTGAGTGTGAGGGGAGTGTGAGTGTGAGCGGAGTGAGCGTGAGGTGAGTGTGTGTGTGAGGGGAGTGTGTATCTGGGAAGGTGTGAGAGTGTGAGGGGAGTGAGTGTGAGGGGAGTGTGAATGTGAGGGGAGTGTGTATCTGGTGGAGTGTGTGAATGTGAGGGGAGTGTGTATCTGGGGAGGTGTGAGAGAGTGTGGAGAGTATGTGAGTGTGAGAGTGTGAGGGGAGTGTGTGAGTGTGACGGGAGTGGGTTTGAGAGGAGTGTGAGTGTGAGGGGAGTGTGTCTCTGGGGGAGTGCGTGAGGGGAGTGTGTGAGTGTGAGGGGAGTGTGTATCTGGGGAGGTGTGAGAGTGTGTGGAGAGTAAGTGAGTGTGAGGGGAGTGTGTGAGTGTGAGGGAAGTGTGTGAGTGTGAGGGGAGTGTGTGTGTGGGGAGTGTATGAGTGTGAGGGGAGCGTGTGCGTGAGGGGAGTGTGTATCTGATGGAGTGTGTAAGTGTGACGGGAGTGAGTTTGAGGGGAGTGTGAGTGTGAGGGGTGTGTGTATCTGGGGGAGTGCGTGAGGGGAGTGTGTGAGTGTGAGGGGAGTGTGTGCGTGAGGGGAGTGTGAGTGTGAGGGGAGTGTGTATCTGGGGGAGTGTGTGAGTGTGAGGGGAGTGTGTGCGTGAGGGGAGTGTGAGTGTGAGGGGAGTGTGTATCTGGGGGAGTGTGTGAGTGTGAGGGGAGTGTGTATCTTGGGGAGTGTGTGAGGGGAGTGTGTGAGTGTGAGGGGAGTGTGTGTGTGAGGAGAGTGTGTATCTGGGGGTGTGTGTGAGTGTGAGGGGAGTGTGTATCTGGGGAGGTGTGAGAGTGTGGAGAGTATGTGAGTGTGAGGGGAGTGTGTGAGTGTGAGGGGAGAGTGTGAGTGTGAGGGGAGTGTGTATCTGGGGAGTGTTTGCGTGTGAGGGGAGTGTGTGCATGAGGGGAATGAGTGTGAGGGGAGAGTGAGTGTGAGGGGAGTGTGTATCTGGGGGGGTGTGTGAGTGTGAGGGGAGTATGTGTGTGAGGGGAATGAGTGTGAGGGGAGTGTGAGTTTGAGGGTAGTGTGAGGGGACTGTGTATCTGGGAGAGTGTGCGAGGGAGTGTGTGTGTGTGAGGGGAGTGTGTATCTGGGGCAGTGTGTGAGTGTGAGGGGAGTGTGTTTCTGGGGCAGTGTGTGAGTGTGAGGGGAGTGTGCATCTGGGGAGGTGTGAGAGTTTGTGGAGAGTATGTGAGTGTGAGGGGAGTGTGTGTGTGGGGAGCGTGTGAGTGTGAGGGGCGTGTATATCTGGGGAGGTGTGAGTGTGTGTGGAGAGTATGTGAGTGTGAGGGGAGTGTGTGAGTGTGAGGGAAGTGTGTGAGTGTGAGGGGAGTTTGTGTGAGAGTGGAGTGTGTATCTGAGGGACTGTGTGAGTGTGACGGGAGTGTGTGAGGGGAGTGTGATTGTGAGGGGAGTGTGTATCTGGGGGAGTGTATGAGTGTGAGGGGAGTGAGTGTGAGGGGAGTGTGAGTGTGAGCGGAGTGAGCGTGAGGTGAGTGTGTGTGTGAGGGGAGTGTGTATCTGGGAAGGTGTGAGAGTGTGAGGGGAGTGAGTGTGAGGGGAGTGTGAATGTGAGGGGAGTGTGTATCTGGTGGAGTGTGTGAATGTGAGGGGAGTGTGTATCTGGGGAGGTGTGAGAGAGTGTGGAGAGTATGTGAGTGTGAGAGTGTGAGGGGAGTGTGTGAGTGTGACGGGAGTGGGTTTGAGAGGAGTGTGAGTGTGAGGGGAGTGTGTCTCTGGGGGAGTGCGTGAGGGGAGTGTGTGAGTGTGAGGGGAGTGTGTATCTGGGGAGGTGTGAGAGTGTGTGGAGAGTAAGTGAGTGTGAGGGGAGTGTGTGAGTGTGAGGGAAGTGTGTGAGTGTGAGGGGAGTGTGTGTGTGGGGAGTGTATGAGTGTGAGGGGAGTGTGTGCGTGAGGGGAGTGTGTATCTGATGGAGTGTGTAAGTGTGACGGGAGTGAGTTTGAGGGGAGTGTGAGTGTGAGGGGTGTGTGTATCTGGGGGAGTGCGTGAGGGGAGTGTGTGAGTGTGAGGGGAGTGTGTGCGTGAGGGGAGTGTGAGTGTGAGGGGAGTGTGTATCTGGGGGAGTGTGTGAGTGTGAGGGGAGTGTGTGCGTGAGGGGAGTGTGTATCTGGGGGAGTGTGTGAGTGTGAGGGGAGTGTGTATCTGGGGGAGTGTGTGAGTGTGAGGGGAGTGTGTATCTTGGGGAGTGTGTGAGGGGAGTGTGTGAGTGTGAGGGGAGTGTGTGTGTGAGGAGAGTGTGTATCTGGGGGTGTGTGTGAGTGTGAGGGGAGTGTGTATCTGGGGAGGTGTGAGAGTGTGGAGAGTATGTGAGTGTGAGGGGAGTGTGTGAGTGTGAGGGGAGAGTGTGAGTGTGAGGGGAGTGTGTATCTGGGGAGTGTTTGCGTGTGAGGGGAGTGTGTGCATGAGGGGAATGAGTGTGAGGGGAGTGTGAGTGTGAGGGGAGTGTGTATCTGGGGCAGTGTGTGAATGTGAGGGGAGTGTGAGTGTGAGGGGAGTGTGTATCTGGGGGAGTGTGTGAGTGTGAGGGGAGTGTGTATCTGGGGGAGTGTGTGAGTGTGAGGGGAGTGTGTATCTGGGGGAGTGTGTGAGTGTGAGGGGAGTGTGAGTGTGAGGGGAGTGTGTATCTGGGGGTGTGTGTGAGTGTGAGGGGAATGAGCGTAAGGGGAGTGTGTGTGAGGGGAGTGTGTATCTGGGGAGTGTTTGCGTGTGAGGGGAGTGTGAGTGTGAGGGGAGTGTGTATCTGGGGGGGTGTGTGAGTGTGAGGGGAGTGTGAGTGTGAGGGGAGTGTGTGTGAGGGGAGTGTGTATCTGGGGCAGTGTGTGAATGTGAGGGGAGAGTGAGTGTGAGGGGAGTGTGAGTGTGAGGGGAGTGTGTATCTGGGGGGGTGTGTGAGTGTGAGGGGAGTGTGAGTGTGAGGGGAGTGTGTGTGAGGGGAGTGTGTATCTGGGGCAGTGTGTGAATGTGAGGGGAGTGTGAGTGTGAGGGGAGTGTGAGTGTGAGGGGAGTGTGTATCTGGGGGGGTGTGTGAGTGTGAGGGGAGTGTGTGTGAGGGGAGTGTGTATCTGGGGCAGTGTGTGAATGTGAGGGGAGTGTGTGAGTGTGAGGGGAATGAGCGTAAGGGGAGTGTGTGTGAGGGGAGTGTGTATCTGGGGGTGTGTGTGAGTGTGAGGGGAGTGTGTGAGTGTGAGGGGAATGAGCGTAAGGGGAGTGTGTGTGAGGGGAGTGTGTATCTGGGGGTGTGTGTGAGTGTGAGGGGAGTGTGTGAGTGTGAGGGGAGTGTGTGAGTGTGAGGGGTGTGTGTGAGTGTGAGGGGAGTGTGTGAGTGTGAGGGGAGTGTGTATCTGGGGGTGTGTGTGAGTGTGAGGGGAATGAGCGTAAGGGGAGTGTGTGTGAGGGGAGTGTGTATCTGGGGCAGTGTGTGAGTGTGAGGGGAGTGTGTGAGTGTGAGGGGAGTGTGTATCTGGGGGTGTGTGTGAGTGTGAGGGGAATGAGCGTAAGGGGAGTGTGTGTGAGGGGAGTGTGTATCTGGGGGTGTGTGTGAGTGTGAGGGGAGTGTGTGAGTGTGAGGGGAGTGTGTGAGTGTGAGGGGAGTGTGTGAGTGTGAGGGGAGTGTGTGAGTGTGAGGGGAGTGTGTATCTGGGGGTGTGTGTGAGTGTGAGGGGAGTGTGTGAGTGTGAGGGGAGTGTGTATCTGGGGGTGTGTGTGAGTGTGAGGGGAGTGTGTGAGTGTGAGGGGAGTGTGTGAGTGTGAGGGGAGTGTGTGAGTGTGAGGGGAGTGTGTATCTGGGGGTGTGTGTGAGTGTGAGGGGAATGAGCGTAAGGGGAATGAGTGTGAGGGGAGTGTGAGTGTGAGGGGAGTGTGTGTGAGGGGAGTGTGTATCTGGGGCAGTGTGTGAGTGTGAGGGGAGTGTGTGTGAGGGGAGTGTGAGGGGTGTAGCCCCTCCTCAGGGTCAGGCTGTGACTTCAAACAAAACACTCACCTTGAAAGGACTCTGCTCCTCCACACCGCAACCCTGACACCTGACCCCTGACCCTTAACCCTGACGCATGACCCCTGACCCTGTATCCTGATTGAATGCCCTCGCCTCCTTCAGGCTTGGAGGTGTTAGTGCCCCACACCCGTCCCCCAGGAGATAATAAACCATTCACAACAGCAATCCCAATACTGCAGTCACTGGGACACAGGGAAAGCTGCCCCTCCACACTCACCAACTTCCCCCGACCTCCCCCTGACCTGCCCCCGACCTCGCCTGACCACCCCGACCTTGCCTGACCTGCCCCCGACCTCGCCTGACCTGCCCCCGACCTCCCCTTGACCTGCCCGACCTCCCCCTGACCGCCCCCTGACCGCCCCCGACCTCCCCTGACCACCCTGACCTCGCCTGACCTGCCCCCGACCTCCCCCTGACCTGCCCGACCTCCCCCTGACCGCCCCCGACCTCCCCCTGACCACCCCCCGACCTCGCCTGACCACCCCCGACCTCCCCCTGACCACCCTGACCCCCCCCGACCACCCTGACCTCGCCTGACCTGCCCCCGACCTCCCCCTGACCACCCCTGACCTCGCCTGACCACCCCCGACCTCCCCCTGACCACCCTGACCTGCCCCTGATCTCGCCTGACCACCCTGACCTCGCCTGACCTGCCCCTGACCTCCCCCTGACCTGCCTCCGACCTTCCCCTGACCACCCCCGACCTCGCCTGACCACCCCTGACCTCCGCCTGACCACCCCCGACCTCGTCTGACCACCCCAGACCTCCCCCTGACTCCCCGCCACTCACCAGCCCCCCAGACCTCAAATCAAATTGTTGCTTGCTAGATGATTATAAATCTTATCTCTTATAATCCTTTCCTACAGCAGAAGTGAGGTTCACTGGTTGATAATTACCTGGGTCATCTCTACTGCCCTTCTTGAACAAGGGCACAACATTTGTAATCCTCCAGTCCTCTGGTACTAACCCTGTAGACAATGATGACTCAAATATCAAAGCCAAAGGCTCTGCTATCTCCTCCCTAGCTTCCCAGAGAATCCTCGGATAGACCCCATCCAGCCCAGGGGACTTGTCTACTTTCACTCCTTCTAGAATTGATAATACCTGTTCATAACTAACCTCAATCCTTTCTAGTCTACTATCTCGTACCTCATTCTTCTCCTCTACAATATTCTCCTTTTCCTGAGTGAAAACTGATGAGAGATATTCATTAACACCTCTCCAATCTCCACAGGGTCCTCACTCAACTTCCCACTTCTGTCTTTGACTGGCCCTATTCCTACCCTAATCATCCCTTTATTCCTCACATACCTACAGAAAGCTTTAGGGTTCTCCTTTATTCTATTTGCTAAAGACTGCTCATGTCCTCTCTTTGCTCTTCTTAACACTCTCTTTAAATCCTTCCTCGCTGATCTGTAACTCTCCATCTGAACCATCTTGTCTCATCAACACATAAGCTTCCTTCTTCTGCTTAACAAGAGATGCAATTTCTGTAGTAAACCACGGTACCCTTACCTTATCACTTCCTCCCTGCCTGACAGGGACATACCGATCAAGGACACGCAATATCTGTTCCTTAAACCAGTTCCATATTTCCATTGTCTGTATCCCCTGCATTTTGCTACCCCATCCTATGCATCTTAATTCTTGCCTAATCGCATTATAATTGCCCTTGCCCCATCAATAACTCTTGACCTGTGGCATGTACCGACCCCATTCTATCGCTGAACTAAACATAACTGAATTATGGTCTCGCTCTCCAAAGTGCTCACCTACAACTAAATCAAACACCTGGCCTGGTTCATGACCAAGCACCAGATCCAGTGTGACCTCCCCTTCTTATCAGCCCTTCGCCATACTGTGTCAGGAAACCCTCCTGTACACATTGGACAAACACGGATCCATCCGCTCAGACAGTTATTACTCAGCCCACGTTCTCCTTGAGAAGGTGGGGGTGAGCTGTCTTCTTGAACTGCTGCAGCCCATGTGCTGTGGTAGACCCCTGTGCCGTTAGGGACAAAGGTCCAGGGGCTTGACCCCAGTGACAGATTAAGGAACGGCGATATTTTGTAATTGTCATTCAGTCAGATGAAACATTGTGGTGGTTTCTCAGCAACACATGCCAGATCTGTCCAAACAACCTGAAGAGATTGCTATCCAGAAATGGGTGATAAGAATCCAGGATAGAGTTGAACTGTCAGGAAAAAAAAGTGAATGAAAGAAAGACAGAGTTGTCTCTGCTGTCTACTGACAGCAACAGGTCAGTGGTGAGGGGAGAGAAGGCCAGTGTATTTCTGGGGTGACAATTCAGGAATGAGAGAGAGGGGAGTAGTGACTGGGCACTGGGAGCAGCTTCGAGGAACACTGGGATCTAACCCGATGATCAGGTGATATCTGAACAGAGCCAGGAACGGTGTCCCAGTGATTTGCAACATTACTGGGGATGGTTTAAACTATCTTGGCAGGGCCATGGGAACTAGACAGTAACACTAAACAGAACTCTGACAAACACGATACACACAGCACTAAAGTAAAAACTAAGGAATTTGGTGTGGTCAAAGTATGAAGGAATGCAATAAAAGTGCAAACTAGTGATATCTGCCATAAATGCTGTTGGATGCAAATGGATCGGTTGGAGAGACAGTTAGAAGCGATGAGGAATTTGCAACAGCAACAGTACGTGATGGATGGTAGTTATAGGAAGGGGGGACAGTCTCAGATACAGTCGCATAGATGGGTTAACTCCAGGAAGGGTGAGAGAGGTCAGCACCGAGGGCAGGAGTCTGTTGTGGATATACCCATTTCAAACAGGTATGCTGTTTTGGAAAATGTAGGGGGTGATGGATTCTCAGGGGAATGTAGCACAAACAGCCAAGTTTCTGGTATTGAGACTGGCTCTAATACAACGAGGGGTATGTCGGCTTCCAAGAGATCAATTGTGTTCGGGGATTCTGTAGTCAGAGGTACAGACAGACGTTTCTGTGGCCAGCAGAGAAAAAGCAGAATGGTGCGTTGTTTCCCTGGTGCCAAGATCAAGGAAGATTCAGAGAGGGTGCAGAATGTTCTCACGGGGGAGAGGGGCCAGCAGGAGGTCATTGTCCACATTGGAACCAATGACATTGGAAGGGAAAAGGTTGAGACTCTGAAGGGAGATTACAGAGAGTGAGGCAGAAATTTAAAAAGGAGATCCTCAAGGGTAGTAATATCTGGATTACTCCCAGTGCTACGGACTAGTGAGGGCAGGAATAGGAGGATAGAGCAGATGAATGCATGGCTGAGGAGCTAGTGTATGGGAGAAGGATTCACATTTTTGGATCATTGGAATCTCTTTGGGGTAGAAGCGACTTGTACAAGAAGAATGGATAACACCTGAATTGGAAGGGGACTAATATACTGGCAGGGAAATTTGCTAGGACTACTCGGGAGGATTTAAACTAGTAAGGTGGGGGGTGGGGGGGTGGGGGGGACCCAGGGGGATAGTGAGGAAAGAGATCGATCTGAGATGGGTACAGCTGAGTCAAACAGTCAGGGCAGGCAGGGACAAGGTAGGACTAATAAACTAAACTGCATTTATTTCAATGCAAAGGGCCTAACAGGGAAGGCAGATGAACTCAGGGCATGGTTAGGAACATGGAACTGGGATATCATAGCAATTACAGAAACATGGCTCAGGGATGGGCAGGACTGGCAGCTTAATGTTCCAGGATACAAATGCTACAGGAAGGATAGAAAGGGAGGGCAAGAGAGGAGGGGGAGTGGAGTTTTTGATAAGGGATAGCATTACAGCCGTGCTGAGGGAGGATATTCCCGGAAATACATCCAGGGAAGTTATTTGGGTGGAACTGAGAAATAAGAAAGGGATGATCACATTATTGGGATTGTATTATAGACCCCCCCATAGTCAGAGGGAAATTGAGAAACAAACTTGTAAGGAGATCTCAGCTATCTGTAAGAATAATAGGGTGGTTATGGTAGGGGATTTTAACTTTCCAAACATAGACTGGGACTGCCATAGTGTTAAAGGTTTAGATGGAGAGGAATTTCTTAAGTGTGTACAAGACAATTTTCTGATTCAGTATGTGGATGTACCTACTAGAGAAGGTGCAAAACCTGACCTACTCTTGGGAAATAAGGCAGGGCAGGTGACTGAGGGTGTTAGTGGGGGAGCACTTTGGGGCCAGCGACCATAATTCTATTAGTTTTAAAATAGTGATGGAAAAGGATAGACCAGATCTAAAAGTTGAAGTTCTAAATTGGAGAAAGGTCAATTTTGACAGGATTAGGCAAGAACTTTCAAAAGCTGATTGGAGGCAGATGTTCGCAGGTAAAGGGACGGCTGGAAAATGGGAAGCCTTCAGAAATGAGATAACAAGAATCCAGAGAAAGTATATTCCTGTCAGGGTGAAAGGGAAGGCTGGTAGGTATAGGGAATGCTGGATGATTAAAGAAATTGAGGGTTTGGTTAAGAAAAAGAAGGAAGCATATGTCAGGTACAGACAGGATTGATCGAGTGAATCCTTAGAAGAGTATAAAGGCAGTAGGAGTATACTTAAGAGGGAAATCAGGAGGGCAAAAAGGGGACATGAGATAGCTTTGGCAAATAGGGTTAAGGAGAATCCAAAGGGGCTTTACAAATATATCAAGGACAAAAGGGTAACTAGGGAGAGAATAGGGCCCCTCAAAGATCAACAAGGTGGGCTTTATGTGGAGCCACAGAAAATGGGGGAGATACTAAATGAATATTTTGTATCAGTATTTACTGTGGAAAAGGATATGGAAGATATAGACTGTAGGGAAATAGATGGTGACATCTTGCAAAATGTCCAGATTACAGAGGAGGAAGTGCTGGATGTCTTGAAACAGTTAAAGGTGGATAAATCCCCAGGACCTGATCAGGTGTACCCGAGAACTCTGTGGGAAGCTAGAGAAGTGATTGTTGGGCCTCTTGCTGAGATATTTGTATCATCGATAGTCACAGGTGAGGTGCCGGAAGACTGGAGGTTGGCTAACGTGGTGCCACTGTTTAAGAAGGGCGGTAAGGACAAGCCAGGGAACTATAGACCAGTGAGCCTGACCTCGGTGGTGGGCAAGTTGTTGGAGGGAATCCTGAGGGACAGGATGTACATGTATTTGGAAAGGCAAGGACTGATTAGGGATAGTCAACATGGCTTTGTGCGTGGGAAATCATGTCTCACAAACTTGATTGAGTTTTTTGAAGAAGTAAAAAAGATGATTGATGATGACAGAGCAGTAGATGTGATCGATATGGACTTCAATAAGGCATTCGACAAGGTTCCCCATGGGAGACTGATTAGCAAGGTTAGATCTCATGGAATACAGGGAGAACTAACCATTTGGATACAGAACTGGCTCAAAGGTAGAAGACAGAGGGTGGTGGTGGAGGGTTGTTTTTCAGACTGGAGGCCTGTGACCAGTGGAGTGCCATAGGGATCAGTGCAGGGTCCTCTACTTTTTGTCATTTACATAAATAATTTGGATGCGAGCATAAGAGTTACAGTTAGTAAGTTTGCAGATGACACCAAAATTGGAGGTGTAGTGGACAGCGAAGGGGGTTACCTCAAATTACAACAGGATCTTGACCGGATGGGCCAATGGGCTGAGAAGGGGCAGATGGAGTTTAATTCAGATAAATGTGAGGTGCTGCATTTTGGGAAAGCAAATCTTAGCAGGATATATACACTTAATGGTAAGGTCCTAGGGAATGTTGCTAAACAAAGAGACCTTGGAGTGCAGGTTCATAGCTCCTTGAAAGTGGAGTCGCAGGTAGATAGGATAGTGAAGAAGGTGTTTGGTATGCTTTCCTTGACTGGTCAGAGTACTGAGTACAGGAGTTGGGAGGTCATGTTGCAGCTGTACAGGGCATTGGTTAGGCCACTGTTGGAATATTCCTATTGGAAGGATGTTGTGAAACTTGAAAGGGTTCTGAAAAGATTTACAAGGAAGTTGCCAGGGTTGAAGGATTTGAGCTACAGGGAGAGGCTGAACAGGCTGGGGCTGTTTTCCTTGGAGCGTCGGAGGCTGAGTGGTGACCTTATAGAGGTTTACAAAATTATGAGGGGCATGGATAGGATAAATAGACAAAGTCTTTTCCCTGGGGTCGGGGAGTCCAGAACTAGAGGGCATAGGTTTAGGGTGAGAGGGGAAAGATATAAAAGAGACCTAAGGGGCAACTTTTTCACGCAGAGGGTGGTACGTGTATGGAATGAGCTGCTTGAGGATGTGGTGGAGGCTGGTACAATTGCAACATTTAAGAGGCATTTGGATGGGTATATGAATAGGAAGGGTTTGGAGGGATATGGGCTGGGTGCTGGCAGGTGGGACTAGATTGGGTTGGGATATCTGGTCGGCATGGACAGGTTGGACCGAAGGGTCTGTTTCTGTGCTGTACATCTCTATAACTCTATGACTGTTGTGCACGGATGTAAATGTGTGAATGGCGATAAACTGTAGACACAGATAGCCATTTGAGAGTAAGGTTAGACCAGCAACCTGGCTAAAATACACACAGCAGTTTTGGGGGTTAAAACCTCTCGGATATAAAAGCTTCAGAAAGGATGGGGGAGAGAAAAAGGAGAATATTACAGAGAGACATGTCCTTGAGAGGTTAAGGGATGTTTTTTTTTGGTTAGATTAGGGATCAGCCAGCTTAATAACAGGAAGGGTCATATTTTCAAAGTTTGCCAAATACACAATATTTTCAGAGCTTTCATGTTGGTATTTAAATAGCTACAATGTAAAAAGACAAAGGCATATTGATGGATTTCCAGGCAACTTCATTTTACTGATGTTTAAAAATATACATATGTTTAAAAAAAAGGGGGGCATTTGATAAAACAACATTTTCAAGATTTTTACAAGGAGCCATTAATTGAGTGATACCTACCTACATGGAAAAGCTAAAAAGGAATCGAAGTCATTAACGATTGTGAACAGTTATCAGGGATTGGGTAGCAGGTAAAGTGTGAGCTGTGAACATGATAGTGCCAGGCATCATCTCAAGGCAATTGTAATGTTTGGTACAGGTGGGTCAAGTCAGCAGAGAACCACACCCCACTGTTCCACAGACCACCACAAACAATATATACATCCCATTCAGACTATCAGAACAGTCAACCTACTGACAGTCTGCTTCTCAGAACAAGAGCAGCTCACACCAGATTTCTTCAGTAAATATCATGGATTTGTGATTTATACAAGTCTAATCCTTGAAAATTTACACACATACACAAACTCAAACTCAGTGAGGGCAGATTAAATGCAAATAGTTTAACACAAAACTGTGGATATAAGAGAATATGTACATGGTAAACACAATTGTGAAGATCAACTTTCCAAACTACAAGGTGGAAAGTGAATGTCCCTCAGTCTTTTTGCTATTTACAGAGTTTCCAGTGTTGTCTTGCACATTGATGGGTATCTTTTGATCTGATGTTTGATCAGAGACCTTAAGTATTTTGGATGAATTCTTTCTTTTAAGCTGTCTTGTTTTTTTTTTCTCTGTCACTCTCACCACACTGAAGGAGAGAGAGAGAGAGAGAGAGAGAGAGAGATGCTGTCTGTCTGCATGTCTCATTGTTTCCCATTCTCCGCTATTCTTGGCACCAATCACCTTGTTAACGTGTCCAACCAATCAGACAGCAGTTGTCAGGCAGAATGTTCACTAATACAAATATTCTTGGTGACCCTTGGTCTTGACTTATCTTTCTTTTTGTGTCGAAAACAACATTGTGTTTGCACAGGTCAACAATGTGGAACAACACTGAGATTTTCACGTTACAAAACTCTCATGTCTTTTCAGTTTTAGCTGTACAGCTTCAATTGCAGTTTATAGACCCAAAAATGAAATAAGTGTGGTCTCTTATATTTGTGAAGTCTGATTTATGCAAGTTTTCAATATATTTTTTGAGATTAAGCATTGACCAAATTGTGAACTGTTAAAACTGTTATTGTTGAGGAGATCTATATGTATGTTTACTATTTACTGAAACTTGATTAGGACAAGAAACGGGTTTGATGGCTCAAAGCTGAGAGCTGAATGTGAGATGTTACTGGGCCACAGCTCCATGCAGTCTGTGGTAGAGGTGAGAAACAACACAGGGAACATTACACTATCGGACGCTATGATATAGGCTAACCAATCAGACGTCTAGGTATCGATCCAAATTGTAAGAAAACGACAGTGGTGTGAAATTGGTGCCATGTTATAATGGGAGACTTTAATTATCCAAGTACAAACTGGGGGAGTAATGGTGTAAAGCAGAAAGATGGGAAGTGCTTCTGAAGAGTGTTCCGGGCATTTACCAGCAACAAGGGCTATGGAGTGCAGCAAGAATACAAGGTGACAGTGCAGTGATGGGACAGTGCAGTGATGGGACAGAGCGCAGTGATGGGACAGAGCGCAGTGATGGGACAGTGTAATGGGACAGTGCAGTGATGGGACAGTGTAATGGGACAGAGAGCAGTGATGGGACAGTGTAATGGGACAGTGTAATGGGACAGAGAGCAGTGATGGGACAGTGTAATGGGACAGTGCAGTGATGGGACAGTGCAGTGATGGGACAGTGTAATGGGACAGTGTAATGGGACAGTGCAGTGATGGGACAGTGTGATGGGACAGAGGGCAGTGATGGGACAGTGTAATGGGACAGTGTAATGGGACAGTGTGATGGGACAGTGTGATGGGACAGTGCAGTGATGGGACAGTGTAATGGGACAGTGTAATGGGACAGTGTAATGGGACAGTGCAGTGATGGGACAGTGTAATGGGACAGTGCAGTGATGGGACAGTGTAATGGGACAGTGTAATGGGACAGTGCAGTGATGGGACAGTGCAGTGATGGGACAGAGTGATGGGACAGTGTAATGGGACAGTGTAATGGGACAGAGAGCAGTGATGGGACAGTGTAATGGGACAGTGCAGTGATGGGACAGTGTAATGGGACAGTGTAATGGGACAGTGCAGTGATGGGACAGTGTGATGGGACAGAGGGCAGTGATGGGACAGTGTAATGGGACAGTGCAGTGATGGGACAGTGTGATGGGACAGAGGGCAGTGATGGGACAGTGTAATGGGACAGTGTAATGGGACAGTGTGATGGGACAGTGTGATGGGACAGTGTGATGGGACAGTGCAGTGATGGGACAGTGTAATGGGACAGTGTAATGGGACAGTGTAATGGGACAGTGCAGTGATGGGACAGTGTAATGGGACAGTGTAATGGGACAGAGAGCAGTGATGGGACAGTGTAATGGGACAGTGTAATGGGACAGTGTAATGGGACAGTGTAATGGGACAGAGAGCAGTGATGGGACAGTGTAATGGGACAGTGTAATGGGACAGAGAGCAGTGATGGGACAGTGTAATGGGACAGTGTAATGGGACAGTGCAGTGATGGGACAGTGTAATGGGACAGAGCACAGTGATGGGACAGTGTAATGGGACAGTGTAATGGGACAGTGCAGTGATGGGACAGTGTAATGGGACAGAGAGCAGTGATGGGACAGAGCACAGTGATGGGACAGTGCAGTGATGGGACAGAGCGCAGTGATGGGACAGTGTAATGGGACAGAGAGCAGTGATGGGACAGAGCACAGTGATGGGACAGTGCAGTGATGGGACAGAGCGCAGTGATGGGACAGTGTAATGGGACAGAGAGCAGTGATGGGACAGAGCACAGTGATGGGACAGTGCAGTGATGGGACAGAGCGCAGTGATGGGACAGTGCAGTGATGGGACAGAGCGCAGTGATGGGACAGTGTAATGGGACAGAGAGCAGTGATGGGACAGAGCACAGTGATGGGACAGTGCAGTGATGGGACAGAGCGCAGTGATGGGACAGTGTAATGGGACAGAGAGCAGTGATGGGACAGAGCACAGTGATGGGACAGTGCAGTGATGGGACAGAGCGCAGTGATGGGACAGTGTAATGGGACAGTGCAGTGATGGGACAGTGTAATGGGACAGAGAGCAGTGATGGGACAGAGCACAGTGATGGGACAGTGTAATGGGACAGTGTAATGGGACAGAGAGCAGTGATGGGACAGTGCAGTGATGGGACAGTGTAATGGGACAGTGCAGTGATGGGACAGTGCAGTGATGGGACAGTGTAATGGGACAGAGCACAGTGATGGGACAGTGCAGTGATGGGACAGTGTAATGGGACAGAGAGCAGTGATGGGACAGAGCACAGTGATGGGACAGTGCAGTGATGGGACAGTGCAGTGATGGGACAGTGTAATGGGACAGTGTAATGGGACAGAGAGCAGTGATGGGACAGTGTGATGGGACACTGCAGTGATGGGACAGTGTAATGGGACAGTGTAATGGGACAGAGAGCAGTGATGGGACAGTGTGATGGGACACTGCAGTGATGGGACAGTGTGATGGGACAGTGTAATGGGACAGAGAGCAGTGATGGGACAGTGTAATGGGACAGTGTAATGGGACAGTGTAATGGGACAGTGCAGTGATGGGACAGTGTAATGGGACAGAGAGCAGTGATGGGACAGTGTAATGGGACAGTGTAATGGGACAGTGCAGTGATGGGACAGTGTAATGGGACAGAGAGCAGTGATGGGACAGTGTAATGGGACAGTGTAATGGGACAGTGCAGTGATGGGACAGTGTAATGGGACAGTGTAATGGGACAGTGCAGTGATGGGACAGTGTAATGGGACAGTGCAGTGATGGGACAGTGCAGTGATGGGACAGTGTGATGGGACAGTGTAATGGGACAGTGCAGTGATGGGACAGTGTAATGGGACAGTGTAATGGGACAGAGAGCAGTGATGGGACAGTGTAATGGGACAGTGTGATGGGACAGTGTAATGGGACAGTGTAATGGGACAGAGAGCAGTGATGGGACAGTGTGATGGGACAGTGTAATGGGACAGTGTAATGGGACAGAGAGCAGTGATGGGACAGTGTGATGGGACAGTGTAATGGGACAGTGTAATGGGACAGTGTAATGGGACAGAGAGCAGTGATGGGACAGTGTAATGGGACAGTGTAATGGGACAGTGTAATGGGACAGTGCAGTGATGGGACAGTGTAATGGGACAGTGTAATGGGACAGTGTAATGGGACAGTGTAATGGGACAGTGCAGTGATGGGACAGTGTAATGGGACAGTGTAATGGGACAGTGCAGTGATGGGACAGTGTGATGGGACAGTGTAATGGGACAGTGCAGTGATGGGACAGTGTAATGGGACAGAGAGCAGTGATGGGACAGTGTAATGGGACAGTGTAATGGGACAGTGCAGTGATGGGACAGTGTAATGGGACAGTGTAATGGGACAGTGTAATGGGACAGAGAGCAGTGATGGGACAGTGTAATGGGACAGTGTAATGGGACAGTGCAGTGATGGGACAGTGTAATGGGACAGTGTAATGGGACAGTGCAGTGATGGGACAGTGTAATGGGACAGTGTAATGGGACAGTGTAATGGGACAGTGCAGTGATGGGACAGTGTGATGGGACAGTGTAATGGGACAGAGAGCAGTGATGGGACAGTGTAATGGGACAGAGAGCAGTGATGGGACAGTGTAATGGGACAGTGTAATGGGACAGTGTAATGGGACAGTGCAGTGATGGGACAGTGTAATGGGACAGTGTAATGGGACAGTGCAGTGATGGGACAGTGTAATGGGACAGTGCAGTGATGGGACAGTGTAATGGGACAGTGTAATGGGACAGTGCAGTGATGGGACAGTGTAATGGGACAGTGTAATGGGACAGAGTGATGGGGCAGAGTGATGGGACAGTGTAATGGGACAGTGCAGTGATGGGACAGTGTAATGGGACAGTGCAGTGATGGGACAGTGTAATGGGACAGTGTAATGGGACAGAGCGCAGTGATGGGACAGTGTAATGGGACAGTGCAGTGATGGGACAGAGAGCAGTGATGGGACAGTGTGATGGGACAGTGCAGTGATGGGACAGAGTGCAGTGATGGGACAGTGTGATGGGACAGTGCAGTGATGGGACAGTGTGATGGGACAGTGCAGTGATGGGACAGTGCAGTGATGGGACAGTGCAGTGATGGGACAGTGTAATGGGACAGTGCAGTGATGGGACAGTGCAGTGATGGGACAGTGTGATGGGACAGTGCAGTGATGGCACAGTGCAGTGATGGCACAGTGTAATGGGACAGTGCAGTGATGGGACAGTGTGATGGGACAGTGTAATGGGACAGAGAGCAGTGATGGGACAGTGTAATGGGACAGAGAGCAGTGATGGGACAGTGTAATGGGACAGTGTAATGGGACAGTGCAGTGATGGGACAGTGTAATGGGACAGTGCAGTGATGGGACAGTGTAATGGGACAGTGTAATGGGACAGTGCAGTGATGGGACAGTGTAATGGGACAGTGTAATGGGACAGAGTGATGGGGCAGAGTGATGGGACAGTGTAATGGGACAGTGCAGTGATGGGACAGTGTGATGGGACAGTGCAGTGATGGGACAGTGTAATGGGACAGTGTAATGGGACAGAGCGCAGTGATGGGACAGTGTAATGGGACAGTGCAGTGATGGGACAGAGAGCAGTGATGGGACAGTGTGATGGGACAGTGCAGTGATGGGACAGAGTGCAGTGATGGGACAGTGTGATGGGACAGTGCAGTGATGGGACAGAGTGCAGTGATGGGACAGTGTGATGGGACAGTGCAGTGATGGGACAGTGCAGTGATGGGACAGTGCAGTGATGGGACAGTGTAATGGGACAGTGCAGTGATGGGACAGTGCAGTGATGGGACAGTGTGATGGGACAGTGCAGTGATGGCACAGTGCAGTGATGGGACAGTGTAATGGGACAGTGCAGTGATGGGACAGTGTGATGGGACAGTGTAATGGGACAGAGAGCAGTGATGGGACAGTGTAATGGGACAGAGAGCAGTGATGGGACAGTGTAATGGGACAGTGTAATGGGACAGTGCAGTGATGGGACAGTGTAATGGGACAGTGCAGTGATGGGACAGTGTAATGGGACAGTGTAATGGGACAGAGTGATGGGGCAGAGTGATGGGACAGTGTAATGGGACAGTGTAATGGGACAGTGCAGTGATGGGACAGTGTAATGGGACAGTGCAGTGATGGGACAGTGTGATGGGACAGTGCAGTGATGGGACAGTGTAATGGGACAGTGTAATGGGACAGAGCGCAGTGATGGGACAGTGTAATGGGACAGTGCAGTGATGGGACAGAGAGCAGTGATGGGACAGTGTGATGGGACAGTGCAGTGATGGGACAGAGTGCAGTGATGGGACAGTTTGATGGGACAGTGCAGTGATGGGACAGAGTGCAGTGATGGGACAGTGTGATGGGACAGTGCAGTGATGGGACAGTGCAGTGATGGGACAGTGTAATGGGACAGTGCAGTGATGGGACAGTGTGATGGGACAGTGCAGTGATGGGACAGTGTAATGGGACAGTGCAGTGATGGGACAGTGCAGTGATGGGACAGTGTAATGGGACAGTGCAGTGATGGGACAGTGTAATGGGACAGTGCAGTGATGGGACAGTGCAGTGATGGGACAGTGTAATGGGACAGTGCAGTGATGGGACAGTGCAGTGATGGGACAGTGTAATGGGACAGTGCAGTGATGGGACAGTGCAGTGATGGGACAGTGCAGTGATGGGACAGTGTGATGGGACAGTGCAGTGATGGGACACTGCAGTGTTGGGACAGTGTAATGGGACAGTGCAGTGATGGGACAGTGCAGTGATGGGACAGTGTGATGGGACAGTGCAGTGATGGGACAGTGCAGTGATGGGACAGTGTAATGGGACAATGCAGTGATGGGACAGTGTAATGGGACAGTGCAGTGATGGGACAGTGTAATGGGACAGAGAGCAGTGATTGGACAGAGAGCAGTGATGGGACAGTGTAATGGGACAGTGCAGTGATGGGACAGTGTAATGGGACAGTGCAGTGATGGGACAGTGTGATGGGACAGAGTGATGGGGCAGAGTGATGGGGCAGAGTGATGGGACAGTGTAATGGGACAGTGTAATGGGACAGAGTGATGGGACAGAGTGATGGGGCAGAGTGATGGGACAGAGTGATGGGGCAGAGTGATGGGGCAGAGTGATGGGACAGTGTAATGGGACAGTGTAATGGGACAGAGTGATGGGACAGAGTGATGGGACAGTGTAATGGGACAGTGTAATGGGACAGAGTGATGGGGCAGTGTAATGGGACAGTGTAATGGGACAGTGTAATGGGACAGAGTGATGGGACAGAGTGATGGGGCAGAGTGATGGGACAGAGTGATGGGGCAGAGTGATGGGACAGTGTAATGGGACAGTGTAATGGGACAGAGTGATGGGACAGAGTGATGGGACAGTGTAATGGGACAGAGTGATGGGACAGAGTGATGGGGCAGAGTGATGGGACCGAGTGATGGGGCAGAGTGATGGGGCAGAGTGATGGGGCAGAGTGATGGGACAGTGTAATGGGACAGTGTAATGGGACAGAGTGATGGGACAGAGTGATGGGACAGTGTAATGGGACAGAGTGATGGGACAGAGTGATGGGACAGAGTGATGGGACAGTGTAATGGGACAGAGTAATGGGACAGAGTGATGGGACAGAGTGATGGGACAGAGTGATGGGGCAGAGTGATGGGACAGAGTGATGGGGCAGAGTGATGGGACAGAGTGATGGGACAGAGTGATGGGACAGAGTGATGGGACAGAGTGATGGGACAGTGTAATGGGACAGAGTGATGGGACAGAGTGATGGGACAGAGTGATGGGACAGAGTGATGGGACAGAGTGATGGGGCAGAGTGATGGGACAGAGTGATGGGGCAGAGTGATGGGGCAGAGTGATGGGACAGTGTAATGGGACAGAGTGATGGGACAGTGTGATAGGACAGAGTGATGGGACAGAGTGATGGGGCAGAGTGATGGGACAGAGTGATGGGGCAGAGTGATGGGGCAGAGTGATGGGACAGAGTGATGGGGCAGAGTGATGGGGCAGAGTGATGGGACAGAGTGATGGGGCAGAGTGATGGGACAGAGTGATGGGACAGTGTGATAGGACAGAGTGATGGGACAGTGTAATGGGACAGAGTGATGGGACAGTGTGATAGGACAGAGTGATGGGACAGAGTGATGGGACAGAGTGATGGGACAGAGTGATGGGACAGTGTGATAGGACAGAGTGATGGGACAGTGTAATGGGACAGAGTGATGGGACAGTGTGATAGGACAGAGTGATGGGACAGTGTAATGGGACAGAGTGATGGGACAGTGTGATAGGACAGAGTGATGGGACAGAGTGATAGGACAGAGTGATGGGACAGTGTGATAGGACAGAGTGATGGGACAGTGTAATGGGACAGAGTGATGGGACAGTGTGATAGGACAGAGTGATGGGACAGAGTGATAGGACAGAGTGATGGGACAGTGTGATAGGACAGAGTGATGGGACAGAGTGATGGGACAGAGTGATGGGACAGAGTGATGGGACAGTGTGATAGGACAGAGTGATGGGACAGTGTAATGGGACAGAGTGATGGGACAGTGTGATAGGACAGAGTGATGGGACAGAGTGATGGGACAGAGTGATGGGACAGTGTAATGGGACAGTGTAATGGGACAGAGTGATGGGACAGAGTGATGGGACAGAGTGATGGGACAGTGTGATGGGACAGAGTGATGGGACAGAGTGATGGGACAGAGTGATGGGACAGTGTAATGGGACAGTGTAATGGGACAGAGTGATGGGACAGAGTGATGGGACAGTGTAATGGGACAGAGTGATGGGACAGTGTGATAGGACAGAGTGATGGGACAGAGTGATGGGACAGAGTGATGGGACAGAGTGATGGGGCAGAGTGATGGGGCAGAGTGATGGTACAGAGTGATGGGGCAGAGTGATGGGACAGAGTGATGGGGCAGTGTGATAGGACAGAGTGATGGGACAGTGTAATGGGACAGAGTGATGGGACAGAGTGATGGGACAGAGTGATGGGGCAGTGTGATAGGACAGAGTGATGGGACAGAGTGATGGGACAGAGTGATGGGACAGTGTAATGGGACAGAGTGATGGGACAGAGTGATGGGACAGAGTGATGGGGCAGTGTGATAGGACAGAGTGATGGGACAGAGTGATGGGACAGAGTGATGGGACAGTGTAATGGGACAGAGTGATGGGACAGAGTGATGGGACAGAGTGATGGGGCAGTGTGATAGGACAGAGTGATGGGACAGAGTGATGGGACAGAGTGATGGGACAGTGTAATGGGACAGTGTAATGGGACAGAGTGATGGGGCAGAGTGATGGGACAGAGTGATGGGGCAGAGTGATGGGACAGAGTGATGGGACAGAGTGATGGGACAGAGTGATGGGACAGAGTGATGGGACAGTGTAATGGGACAGTGTAATGGGACAGAGTGATGGGGCAGAGTGATGGGACAGTGTAATGGGACAGTGTAATGGGACAGAGTGATGGGACAGAGTGATGGGGCAGAGTGATGGGACAGAGTGATGGGGCAGAGTGATGGGACAGTGTAATGGGACAGTGTAATGGGACAGAGTGATGGGACAGAGTGATGGGACAGTGTAATGGGACAGAGTGATGGGACAGAGTGATGGGGCAGAGTGATGGGACCGAGTGATGGGGCAGAGTGATGGGGCAGAGTGATGGGGCAGAGTGATGGGACAGTGTAATGGGACAGTGTAATGGGACAGAGTGATGGGACAGAGTGATGGGACAGTGTAATGGGACAGAGTGATGGGACAGAGTGATGGGACAGAGTGATGGGACAGTGTAATGGGACAGAGTAATGGGACAGAGTGATGGGACAGAGTGATGGGACAGAGTGATGGGGCAGAGTGATGGGACAGAGTGATGGGACAGAGTGATGGGACAGAGTGATGGGACAGAGTGATGGGACAGTGTAATGGGACAGAGTGATGGGACAGAGTGATGGGACAGAGTGATGGGACAGAGTGATGGGGCAGAGTGATGGGACAGAGTGATGGGGCAGAGTGATGGGGCAGAGTGATGGGACAGTGTAATGGGACAGAGTGATGGGACAGTGTGATAGGACAGAGTGATGGGACAGAGTGATGGGGCAGAGTGATGGGACAGAGTGATGGGGCAGAGTGATGGGGCAGAGTGATGGGACAGAGTGATGGGGCAGAGTGATGGGGCAGAGTGATGGGACAGAGTGATGGGGCAGAGTGATGGGGCAGAGTGATGGGACAGAGTGATGGGACAGAGTGATGGGACAGAGTGATGGGACAGAGTGATGGGACAGTGTGATGGGACAGAGTGATGGGACAGTGTAATGGGACAGAGTGATGGGACAGTGTGATAGGACAGAGTGATGGGACAGAGTGATAGGACAGAGTGATGGGACAGTGTGATAGGACAGAGTGATGGGACAGAGTGATGGGACAGAGTGATGGGACAGAGTGATGGGACAGTGTGATAGGACAGAGTGATGGGACAGTGTAATGGGACAGAGTGATGGGACAGTGTGATAGGACAGAGTGATGGGACAGTGTAATGGGACAGAGTGATGGGACAGTGTGATAGGACAGAGTGATGGGACAGAGTGATAGGACAGAGTGATGGGACAGTGTGATAGGACAGAGTGATGGGACAGTGTAATGGGACAGAGTGATGGGACAGTGTGATAGGACAGAGTGATGGGACAGAGTGATAGGACAGAGTGATGGGACAGTGTGATAGGACAGAGTGATGGGACAGAGTGATGGGACAGAGTGATGGGACAGAGTGATGGGACAGTGTGATAGGACAGAGTGATGGGACAGTGTAATGGGACAGAGTGATGGGACAGTGTGATAGGACAGAGTGATGGGACAGAGTGATGGGACAGAGTGATGGGACAGTGTAATGGGACAGTGTAATGGGACAGAGTGATGGGACAGAGTGATGGGACAGAGTGATGGGACAGTGTGATGGGACAGAGTGATGGGACAGAGTGATGGGACAGAGTGATGGGACAGAGTGATGGGACAGTGTAATGGGACAGTGTAATGGGACAGAGTGATGGGACAGAGTGATGGGACAGTGTAATGGGACAGAGTGATGGGACAGTGTGATAGGACAGAGTGATGGGACAGAGTGATGGGACAGAGTGATGGGACAGAGTGATGGGGCAGAGTGATGGGGCAGAGTGATGGTACAGAGTGATGGGGCAGAGTGATGGGGCAGAGTGATGGGACAGAGTGATGGGGCAGAGTGATGGGACAGAGTGATGGGACAGAGTGATGGGGCAGTGTGATAGGACAGAGTGATGGGACAGTGTAATGGGACAGAGTGATGGGGCAGAGTGATGGGACAGAGTGATGGGGCAGAGTGATGGGACAGAGTGATGGGACAGAGTGATGGGACAGAGTGATGGGACAGAGTGATGGGACAGTGTAATGGGACAGAGTGATGGGACAGAGTGATGGGACAGAGTGATGGGACAGAGTGATGGGACAGAGTGATGGGGCAGAGTGATGGGACAGAGTGATGGGGCAGAGTGATGGGGCAGAGTGATGGGACAGTGTAATGGGACAGAGTGATGGGACAGTGTGATAGGACAGAGTGATGGGACAGAGTGATGGGGCAGAGTGATGGGACAGAGTGATGGGGCAGAGTGATGGGGCAGAGTGATGGGACAGAGTGATGGGGCAGAGTGATGGGGCAGAGTGATGGGACAGAGTGATGGGGCAGAGTGATGGGACAGAGTGATGGGACAGTGTGATAGGACAGAGTGATGGGACAGTGTAATGGGACAGAGTGATGGGACAGTGTGATAGGACAGAGTGATGGGACAGAGTGATGGGACAGAGTGATGGGACAGAGTGATGGGACAGTGTGATAGGACAGAGTGATGGGACAGTGTAATGGGACAGAGTGATGGGACAGTGTGATAGGACAGAGTGATGGGACAGTGTAATGGGACAGAGTGATGGGACAGTGTGATAGGACAGAGTGATGGGACAGAGTGATAGGACAGAGTGATGGGACAGTGTGATAGGACAGAGTGATGGGACAGTGTAATGGGACAGAGTGATGGGACAGTGTGATAGGACAGAGTGATGGGACAGAGTGATAGGACAGAGTGATGGGACAGTGTGATAGGACAGAGTGATGGGACAGAGTGATGGGACAGAGTGATGGGACAGAGTGATGGGACAGTGTGATAGGACAGAGTGATGGGACAGTGTAATGGGACAGAGTGATGGGACAGTGTGATAGGACAGAGTGATGGGACAGAGTGATGGGACAGAGTGATGGGACAGTGTAATGGGACAGTGTAATGGGACAGAGTGATGGGACAGAGTGATGGGACAGAGTGATGGGACAGTGTGATGGGACAGAGTGATGGGACAGAGTGATGGGACAGAGTGATGGGACAGTGTAATGGGACAGTGTAATGGGACAGAGTGATGGGACAGAGTGATGGGACAGTGTAATGGGACAGAGTGATGGGACAGTGTGATAGGACAGAGTGATGGGACAGAGTGATGGGACAGAGTGATGGGACAGAGTGATGGGGCAGAGTGATGGGGCAGAGTGATGGTACAGAGTGATGGGGCAGAGTGATGGGACAGAGTGATGGGGCAGTGTGATAGGACAGAGTGATGGGACAGTGTAATGGGACAGAGTGATGGGACAGAGTGATGGGACAGAGTGATGGGGCAGTGTGATAGGACAGAGTGATGGGACAGAGTGATGGGACAGAGTGATGGGACAGTGTAATGGGACAGAGTGATGGGACAGAGTGATGGGACAGAGTGATGGGGCAGTGTGATAGGACAGAGTGATGGGACAGAGTGATGGGACAGAGTGATGGGACAGTGTAATGGGACAGAGTGATGGGACAGAGTGATGGGACAGAGTGATGGGGCAGTGTGATAGGACAGAGTGATGGGACAGAGTGATGGGACAGAGTGATGGGACAGTGTAATGGGACAGTGTAATGGGACAGAGTGATGGGGCAGAGTGATGGGACAGAGTGATGGGGCAGAGTGATGGGACAGAGTGATGGGACAGAGTGATGGGACAGAGTGATGGGACAGAGTGATGGGACAGTGTAATGGGACAGTGTAATGGGACAGAGTGATGGGGCAGAGTGATGGGACAGTGTAATGGGACAGTGTAATGGGACAGAGTGATGGGACAGAGTGATGGGGCAGAGTGATGGGACAGAGTGATGGGGCAGAGTGATGGGACAGTGTAATGGGACAGTGTAATGGGACAGAGTGATGGGACAGAGTGATGGGACAGTGTAATGGGACAGAGTGATGGGACAGAGTGATGGGGCAGAGTGATGGGACCGAGTGATGGGGCAGAGTGATGGGGCAGAGTGATGGGGCAGAGTGATGGGACAGTGTAATGGGACAGTGTAATGGGACAGAGTGATGGGACAGAGTGATGGGACAGTGTAATGGGACAGAGTGATGGGACAGAGTGATGGGACAGAGTGATGGGACAGTGTAATGGGACAGAGTAATGGGACAGAGTGATGGGACAGAGTGATGGGACAGAGTGATGGGGCAGAGTGATGGGACAGAGTGATGGGACAGAGTGATGGGACAGAGTGATGGGACAGAGTGATGGGACAGTGTAATGGGACAGAGTGATGGGACAGAGTGATGGGACAGAGTGATGGGACAGAGTGATGGGGCAGAGTGATGGGACAGAGTGATGGGGCAGAGTGATGGGGCAGAGTGATGGGACAGTGTAATGGGACAGAGTGATGGGACAGTGTGATAGGACAGAGTGATGGGACAGAGTGATGGGGCAGAGTGATGGGACAGAGTGATGGGGCAGAGTGATGGGGCAGAGTGATGGGACAGAGTGATGGGGCAGAGTGATGGGGCAGAGTGATGGGACAGAGTGATGGGGCAGAGTGATGGGGCAGAGTGATGGGACAGAGTGATGGGACAGAGTGATGGGACAGAGTGATGGGACAGAGTGATGGGACAGTGTGATGGGACAGAGTGATGGGACAGTGTAATGGGACAGAGTGATGGGACAGTGTGATAGGACAGAGTGATGGGACAGAGTGATAGGACAGAGTGATGGGACAGTGTGATAGGACAGAGTGATGGGACAGAGTGATGGGACAGAGTGATGGGACAGAGTGATGGGACAGTGTGATAGGACAGAGTGATGGGACAGTGTAATGGGACAGAGTGATGGGACAGTGTGATAGGACAGAGTGATGGGACAGTGTAATGGGACAGAGTGATGGGACAGTGTGATAGGACAGAGTGATGGGACAGAGTGATAGGACAGAGTGATGGGACAGTGTGATAGGACAGAGTGATGGGACAGTGTAATGGGACAGAGTGATGGGACAGTGTGATAGGACAGAGTGATGGGACAGAGTGATAGGACAGAGTGATGGGACAGTGTGATAGGACAGAGTGATGGGACAGAGTGATGGGACAGAGTGATGGGACAGAGTGATGGGACAGTGTGATAGGACAGAGTGATGGGACAGTGTAATGGGACAGAGTGATGGGACAGTGTGATAGGACAGAGTGATGGGACAGAGTGATGGGACAGAGTGATGGGACAGTGTAATGGGACAGTGTAATGGGACAGAGTGATGGGACAGAGTGATGGGACAGAGTGATGGGACAGTGTGATGGGACAGAGTGATGGGACAGAGTGATGGGACAGAGTGATGGGACAGAGTGATGGGACAGTGTAATGGGACAGTGTAATGGGACAGAGTGATGGGACAGAGTGATGGGACAGTGTAATGGGACAGAGTGATGGGACAGTGTGATAGGACAGAGTGATGGGACAGAGTGATGGGACAGAGTGATGGGACAGAGTGATGGGGCAGAGTGATGGGGCAGAGTGATGGTACAGAGTGATGGGGCAGAGTGATGGGGCAGAGTGATGGGACAGAGTGATGGGGCAGAGTGATGGGACAGAGTGATGGGACAGAGTGATGGGGCAGTGTGATAGGACAGAGTGATGGGACAGTGTAATGGGACAGAGTGATGGGACAGAGTGATGGGACAGAGTGATGGGGCAGTGTGATAGGACAGAGTGATGGGACAGAGTGATGGGACAGAGTGATGGGACAGTGTAATGGGACAGAGTGATGGGACAGAGTGATGGGACAGAGTGATGGGGCAGTGTGATAGGACAGAGTGATGGGACAGAGTGATGGGACAGAGTGATGGGACAGTGTAATGGGACAGAGTGATGGGACAGAGTGATGGGACAGAGTGATGGGGCAGTGTGATAGGACAGAGTGATGGGACAGAGTGATGGGACAGAGTGATGGGACAGTGTAATGGGACAGTGTAATGGGACAGAGTGATGGGGCAGAGTGATGGGACAGAGTGATGGGGCAGAGTGATGGGACAGAGTGATGGGACAGAGTGATGGGACAGAGTGATGGGACAGAGTGATGGGACAGTGTAATGGGACAGTGTAATGGGACAGAGTGATGGGACAGAGTGATGGGACAGAGTGATGGGACAGAGTGATGGGGCAGAGTGATGGGACAGAGTGATGGGGCAGAGTGATGGGACAGAGTGATGGGGCAGAGTGATGGGGCAGAGTGATGGGGCAGAGTGATGGGACAGAGTGATGGGGCAGAGTGATGGGACAGTGTGATGGGACAGAGTGATGGGACAGTGTGATAGGACAGAGTGATGGGACAGAGTGATGGGACAGTGTGATGGGACAGAGTGATGGGGCAGAGTGATGGGACAGAGTGATGGGACAGAGTGATGGGACAGTGTGATAGGACAGAGTGATGGGACAGAGTGATGGGACAGTGTGATGGGACAGAGTGATGGGACAGTGTGATGGGACAGAGTGATGGGACAGTGTGATGGGACAGAGTGATGGGGCAGAGTGATGGGACAGAGTGATGGGACAGAGTGATGGGACAGTGTGATGGGACAGAGTGATGGGACAGTGTGATAGGACAGAGTGATGGGACAGAGTGATGGGACAGTGTGATGGGACAGAGTGATGGGACAGTGTGATAGGACAGAGTGATGGGACAGTGTGATAGGACAGAGTGATGGGACAGAGTGATGGGGCAGAGTGATGGGACAGAGTGATGGGACAGTGTGATGGGACAGAGTGATGGGACAGTGTGATGGGACAGAGTGATGGGACAGAGTGATGGGGCAGTGTGATAGGACAGAGTGATGGGACAGAGTGATGGGACAGAGTGATGGGACAGTGTAATGGGACAGTGTAATGGGACAGAGTGATGGGGCAGAGTGATGGGACAGAGTGATGGGACAGAGTGATGGGGCAGAGTGATGGGACAGAGTGATGGGACAGAGTGATGGGACAGAGTGATGGGGCAGAGTGATGGGACAGTGTAATGGGACAGTGTAATGGGACAGTGTAATGGGACAGTGTAATGGGACAGAGTGATGGGACAGAGTGATGGGACAGAGTGATGGGGCAGAGTGATGGGACAGTGTAATGGGACAGTGTAATGGGACAGAGTGATGGGGCAGAGTGATGGGACAGAGTGATGGGGCAGAGTGATGGGACAGAGTGATGGGACAGAGTGATGGGGCAGAGTGATGGGACAGAGTGATGGGGCAGAGTGATGGGACAGTGTGATGGGACAGAGTGATGGGACAGAGTGATGGGACAGTGTGATAGGACAGAGTGATGGGACAGAGTGATGGGACAGTGTGATGGGACAGAGTGATGGGACAGAGTGATGGGACAGTGTGATGGGACAGAGTGATGGGACAGTGTGATGGGACAGAGTGATGGGACAGAGTGATGGGACAGTGTGATGGGACAGAGTGATGGGACAGTGTGATAGGACAGAGTGATGGGACAGAGTGATGGGACAGTGTGATGGGACAGTGTGATAGGACAGAGTGATGGGGCAGAGTGATGGGACAGAGTGATGGGACAGAGTGATGGGGCAGAGTGATGGGACAGAGTGATGGGGCAGAGTGATGGGACAGTGTGATGGGACAGAGTGATGGGACAGTGTGATAGGACAGAGTGATGGGACAGAGTGATGGGACAGTGTGATGGGACAGAGTGATGGGACAGTGTGATGGGACAGAGTGATGGGGCAGAGTGTTGGGACAGAGTGATGGGACAGAGTGATGGGACAGTGTGATGGGACAGAGTGATGGGACAGAGTGATGGGACAGTGTGATGGGACAGAGTGATGGGACAGTGTGATAGGACAGAGTGATGGGGCAGAGTGATGGGACAGTGTGATGGGACAGTGTGATATGACAGAGTGATGGGACAGTGTGATAGGACAGAGTGATGGGACAGTGTGATAGGACAGAGTGATGGGGCTATGAGCAGCACCTCCCCTTCTTCACCGGCTGTTTCACCATATCCACGACTGGGACCCTCAATTTCTCATCCTGCTGATTCAGCAATCTGTAAACGACCAAGGAGAGGCAGTGAACAGCAGAGAGAGAGGGGACAGTACACACAGACAGAGAGGGGACAGTACACACAGACAGAGGGGGGACTGTACACACAGACAGAGTGGGGACAGTACACACAGTCAGAGAGGAGACAGTACACACAGAGAGAGTGGGGACAGTACACACAGACAGACCGGGGACAGTACACACGGACAGAGTGGGGACAGTACACACGGACAGAGTGGGGACAGTACACAGAGACAGAGTGGGGACAGTACACACAGACAGAGTGGGGACAGTACACACAGACAGAGTGGGGACAGTACAGACAGAGTGGGCACAGTACACACAGACAGAGTGGGGAGAGTACACACAGACAGAGTGGGGACAGTACACACAGACAGAGTGGGGACAGTACACACAGACAGAGTGGGGACAGCACACACGGACAGAGTGAGGACAGTACACACAGACAGAGTGGGGACAGTACACAGAGACAGAGTGGGGACAGTACACACAGACAGAGTGGGGACAGTACACACAGACAGAGTGGGGACAGTACAGACAGAGTGGGCACAGTACACACAGACAGAGTGGGGAGAGTACACACAGACAGAGTGGGGACAGTACACACAGACAGAGTGGGGACAGTACACACAGACAGAGCGGGGACAGTACACACGGACAGACCGGGGACAGTACACACAGACAGAGCGGGGACAGTACACACAGAGTGGGGACAGTACACACAGACAGAGCGGGGACAGTACAAACAGACAGAGGGGGGACAGTACACACAGACAGAGGGAGGACAGTACACACAGACAGACCGGGGACAGTACACACAGACAGAGTGGGGATAGTACAGACAGACAGAGTGGGGACAGTACACACAGACAGAGTGGTGACAGTACACACGGACAGAGAGGGGACAGTACACACAGACAGAGCGGGGACAGTACACACAAGAGAGAGGGGACAGTACACACAGACAGAGGGGGGACTGTACACACAGACAGAGGGGGGACTGTACACACAGACAGAGGGGGGACAGTACACACAGACAGAGCGGGGACAGTACACACGGACAGAGGGGGGACAGTACACACAGACAGAGTGGGGACAGTACACACGGACAGAGTGGTTACAGTACAGACAGACGGAGTGGGGACAGTACACACAGACAGAGTGGGGACAGTACACACTGACAGAGTGGGGACAGTACACACTGACAGAGTGGGGACAGTACACACTGACAGAGAGGGGACAGTACACACGGACAGAGAGGGGACAGTACACACGGACAGAGTGGGGACAGCACACACGGACAGAGTGGGGACAGTACACACAGACAGAGTGGGGACAGTACACACAGACAGAGTGGGGACAGTACACACTGACAGAGTGGGGACAATACACACTGACAGAGTGGGAACAGTACACACAGACAGAGAGGGGAAAGTACACACAGACAGAGAGGGGACAGTACACACGGACAGAGTGGGGACAGTACACACGGACAGAGTGGGGACAGTAGACACAGACAGACCGGGGACAATACACACAGACAGAGCAGGGACAGTACACACGGACAGAGGGGGGACAGTACACACAGACAGAGCGGGGACAGTATAGACAGAGTAGGGACAGTACACACAGACAGAGCGGGGACAGTACACACAGACAGACCGGGGACAGTGCACACGGACAGACCGGGAACAGTACACACGGATAGAGCGGGGAAAGTACACACGGATAGAGCGGGGACAGTACACACAGACAGAGCGGGGACAGTACACACAGACAGAGTGAGGACAGTACACACAGACAGAGTGGGGACAGTACAGACAGAGTGGGGACAGTACACACAGACAGAGTGGGGACAGTACACACAGACAGAGTGGGGACAGTACACACAGACAGAGCGGGGACAGTACACACGGACAGACCAGGGACAGTACACACGGACAGAGCGGGGACAGTACAGACAGAGTGGGGACAGTACACACAGACAGAGCGGGGAAAGTACAAACAGACAGAGGGGGGACAGTACACACAGACAGACCGGGGACAGTACACACAGACAGAGCGGGGATAGTACACACAGACAGAGTGGGGACTGTACACACAGACAGACCGGGGACAGTACACACAGAAAGAGAGGGGACAGTACACACAGACAGAGCGGGGACAGTACACACAGACAGAGTGTGGACAGTACACACGGACAGAGTGGTTACAGTACAGACAGACAGAGTGGGGACAGTACACACAGACAGATTGGGGACAGTACACACTGACAGAATGGGGACAGTACACACTGACAGAGTGGGGACAGTACACACAGACAGAGTGGGGACAGTACACACAGACAGAGTGGGGACAGTACACACTGACAGAGTGGGGACAGTACACACAGAAAGACCGGGGACAGTACACACAGACAGAGCGGGGACAGTACACACAGACAGAGAGGGGACAGTAAACACAGACAGAGAGGGGACAGTACACACAGACAGAGTGGGGACAGTAAACACAGACAGAGTGGGGACAGTACACACAGACAGAGTGGGGACAGTACACACAGACAGAGAGGGGACAGTAAACACAGACAGAGTGGGGACAGTACACACAGACAGAGCGGGGACAGTACACGCAGACAGAGTGGGGACAGTACACACGGACAGAGTGGGGACAGTACACACAGACAGAGTGGGGACAGTACACACAGAGCGGGGACAGTACACACAGACAGAGCGGGGTCAGTACACACGGACAGAGTGGGGACAGTACACACGGACAGAGTGGGGACAGTACACACAGACAGAGGGGGGACAGTACACACAGACAGACCGGGGACAGTACACACGGACAGAGCGGGGACAGTACACACAGACAGAGTGGGGACAGTACACACGGACAGACTGGGGACAGTACACAGAGACAGAGAGGGGACAGTACACACAGACAGAGTGGGGACAGTACACACAGACAGAGTGGGGACAGTACACACAGACAGAGCGGGGACAGTACACACAGACAGAGTGGGGATAGTACACACGGACAGAGCGGGGACAGTACACACAGACAGAGTGGGGACAGTACACACAGACAGAGCGGGGACAGTACACACGGACAGACCGGGGACAGTACACACAGACAGAGCGGGGACAGTACACACGGACAGAGGGGGGACAGTACACACAGACAGACCGGGGACAGTACACACGGACAGAGCGGGGACAGTACACACAGACAGAGTGGGGACAGTACACACGGACAGAGTGGGGACAGTACACAGAGACAGAGAGGGGACAGTACACACGGACAGAGTGGGGACAGTACACACTGACAGAGTGGGGACAGTACACGGAGACAGAGAGGGGACAGTAAACACAGAGACAGAGTGGGGACAGTACACAGAGACAGAGTGGGGACAGTACACACTGACAAAGGGGGGACAGTACACACGGACAGAGTGGGGACAGTACACACAGACAGAGCGGGGACAGTACACACGGACAGACCGGGGAGAGTACACACAGACAGAGCCTGGACAGTACACACAGACAGAGCGGGGACAGTACACACAGACAGAGGGGGGACAGTACACACAGACTGAAGGGGGACAGTACACACAGACAGAGCGGGGACAGTACACACAGACAGAGAGGGGACAGTACACACAGACAGAGTGGGGACAGTACACACTGACAGAGTGGGGACAATACACACTGACAGAGTGGGGACAGTACACACAGACAGAGTGGGGACAGTACACACTGACAGAGTGGGAACAATACACACAGACAGAGTGGGGACAATACACACTGACAGAGTGGGAACAGTACACACAGACAGAGTGGGGACAGTAGACAGAGACAGAGTGGGGACAGTACACACGGACAGAGTGGGGACAGTACACACAGACAGAGGGGGGACTGTACACACAGACAGAGTGGGGCCAGTACACACAGACAGAGCCTGGACAGTACACACAGACAGAGCGGGGACAGTACACACAGACAGAGGGGGGACAGTACACACAGACTGAAGGGGGACAGTACACACAGACAGAGGGGGGACTGTACACACAGACAGACCGGGGACAGTACACACAGACAGAGCGGGGACAGTACACACAGACAGAGAGGGGACAGTACACACAGACAGAGTGGGGACAGTACAAACGGACAGAGTGGGGACAGTACACACTGACAGAGTGGGGACAGTACACTCTGACGGAGTGGGGACAGTACACACAGACAGAGTGGGGACAGTACACACAGACAGAGTGGGGCCAGTACACACAGACAAACCGGGGACAGTACACACAGACAGAGAGGGGACAGTACACACGGACAGAGTGGGGACAGTACACACAGACAGAGTGGTTACAGTACAGACAGACAGAGTGGGGACAGTACACACTGACAGAGTGGGGACAGTACACTCTGACAGAGTGGGGACAGCACACACAGACAGAGTGGGGACAGTACACACAGACAAAGCGGGGACAGTACACACAGACAGAGAGGGGACAGTACACACAGACAGAGAGGGGACAGTACACACAGACAGAGAGGGGACAGTACAGACAGACCGAGAGGGGACAGTACACACTGACAGAGTGGGGACAGTACACTCTGACAGAGTGGGGACAGTACACACAGACTAACCGGGGACAGTACACATGGACAGAGTGGGGACAGTACACAGAGACAGAGTGGGGACAGTACAGACAGACCGAGAGGGGACAGTACACACTGACAGAGGGGGAAAATACACTCTGACAGAGTGGGGACAGTACACACAGACAAACCGGGGACAGTACACACGGACAGAGTGGGGACAGTACACAGAGACAGAGTGGGGACAGTACACACAGACAGAGAGGGGTCAGTACACACAGACAGAGTGGGGACAGTACACACAGACAGAGTGGGGACAGTACACACAGACAGAGAGGGGACTGTACACACAGACAGAGGGGGGACAGTACACACAGACAGACCGGGGACAGTACACACAGACAGAGTGGGGACAGTACACACAACAGAGAGGGGACAGTACACACAGACAGAGGGGGGACTGTACACACAGACAGAGTGGGGACAGTACACACAGACAGAGTGGGGACAGTACACACTGACAGAGTGGGGACAGTACACACAGACAGAGAGGGGACAGTAAACACAGACAGAGTGGGGACAGTACACACAGACAGAGCGGGGACAGTACACACGGACAGAGTGTGGACAGTACACACAGACAGAGTGGGGACTGTACGCACAGAGCGGGGACAGTACACTCTGACAGAGTGGGGACAGTACACACAGACAGACCGGGGATAGTACACACAGACAGAGCAGGGACAGTACACACAGACAGAGGGGGGACAGTACACACAGACAGAGTGGGGACAGTACACACAGACAGACCGTGGACAGTACACACGGACAGAGGGGGGACAGTACACACAGACAAACCGGGGACAGTACACACAGACAGAGAGGGGACAGTACACACGGACAGAGTGGGTACAGTACACAGAGACAGAGTGGGGACAGTACACACAGACAGAGTGGGGACAGTACACACGGACACAGTGGGGACAGTACACACGGACAGAGTGGGGACAGTACACACAGACAGAGAGGGATCAGTACACACAGAAAGAGTGGGGACAGTACACACAGACAGACCGGGGACAGTACACACAGACAGAGCAGGGACAGTACATACGGACAGAGGAGGGACAGTACACACAGACAGAGCGGGGACATAATAGACAGAGTGGGGACAGTACACACAGACAGAGCGGGGACAGTACACACAGACAGACCGGGGACAGTACACACGGACAGAGCGGGGACAGTACACACAGAGCGGGGACAGTACACACAGACAGGGTGAGGACAGTACACACAGACAGAGTGGGGACAGTACAGACAGAGTGGGGACAGTACACACAGACAGAGCGGGGACAGTACACACAGACAGAGTGGGGACAGTACACACAGACAGACTGGGGACAGTACACACAGACACAGTGGGGACAGTACACACAGACAAACCGGGGACAGTACACACAGACAGAGAGGTGACAGTAATCACGGACAGAGTGGGGACAGTACACAGAGACAGAGTGGGGACAGTACACACGGACAGAGTGGGGACAGTACACACGGACAGAGTGGGGACAGTACACAAAGACAGAGTGGGGACAGTACACACAGACAGAGTGGGGCCAGTACACACAGACAAACCGGGGACAGTACACACAGACAGAGCGGGGACAGTACACACAGACAGAGAGGGGACAGTACACACGGACAGAGTGGGGACAGTACACAGAGACAGAGTGGGGACAGTACACACGGACAGAGTGGGGACAGTACACATAGACAGAGTGCGGACAGTACACACAGAGAGAGTGGGGACAGTACACACAGACAGAGAGGGGACAGTACACACGGACAGAGTGGGGACAGTAGACAGAGACAGAGTGGGGACAGTACACACGGACAGAGTGGGGACAGTACACACAGACAGAGGGGGGACTGTACACACAGACAGACCGGGGAGAGTACACACAGACAGAGCCTGGACAGTACACACAGACAGAGCGGGGACAGTACACACAGACAGAGGGGGGACAGTACACACAGACTGAAGGGGGACAGTACACACAGACAGAGGGGGGACTGTACACACAGACAGACCGGGGACAGTACACACAGACAGAGCGGGGACAGTACACACAGACAGAGAGGGGACAGTACACACAGACAGAGTGGGGACAGTACACACAGACAGAGTGGTTACAGTACAGACAGACAGAGTGGGGACAGTACACACTGACAGAGTGGGGACAGTACACTCTGACAGAGTGGGGACAGCACACACAGACAGAGTGGGGACAGTACACACAGACAGAGCGGGGACAGTACACACAGACAGAGAGGGGACAGTACACACAGACAGAGAGGGGACAGTACACACAGACAGAGTGGGGACAGTACAGACAGACCGAGAGGGGACAGTACACACTGACAGAGTGGGGACAGTACACTCTGACAGAGTGGGGACAGTACACACAGACAAACCGGGGACAGTACACATGGACAGAGTGGGGACAGTACACAGAGACAGAGTGGGGACAGTACAGACAGACCGAGAGGGGACAGTACACACTGACAGAGGGGGAAAATACACTCTGACAGAGTGGGGACAGTACACACAGACAAACCGGGGACAGTACACACGGACAGAGTGGGGACAGTACACAGAGACAGAGTGGGGACAGTACACACAGACAGAGAGGGGTCAGTACACACAGACAGAGTGGGGACAGTACACACAGACAGAGTGGGGACAGTACACACAGACAGAGAGGGGACTGTACACACAGACAGAGGGGGGACAGTACACACAGACAGACCGGGGACAGTACACACAGACAGAGTGGGGACAGTACACACAACAGAGAGGGGACAGTACACACAGACAGAGGGGGGACTGTACACACAGACAGAGTGGGGACAGTACACACAGACAGAGTGGGGACAGTACACACTGACAGAGTGGGGACAGTACACACAGACAGAGAGGGGACAGTAAACACAGACAGAGTGGGGACAGTACACACAGACAGAGCGGGGACAGTACACACGGACAGAGTGTGGACAGTACACACAGACAGAGTGGGGACTGTACGCACAGAGCGGGGACAGTACACAAAGACAGAGTGGGGACAGTACACACAGACAGACCGGGGATAGTACACACAGACAGAGCAGGGACAGTACACACAGACAGAGGGGGGACAGTACACACAGACAGAGTGGGGACAGTACACACAGACAGACCGTGGACAGTACACACGGACAGAGGGGGGACAGTACACACAGACAAACCGGGGACAGTACACACTGACAGAGTGGGAACAGTACACACAGACAGAGTGGGGACAGTAGACAGAGACAGAGTGGGGACAGTACACACGGACAGAGTGGGGACAGTACACACAGACAGAGGGGGGACTGTACACACAGACAGACCGGGGAGAGTACACACAGACAGAGCCTGGACAGTACACACAGACAGAGCGGGGACAGTACACACAGACAGAGGGGGGACAGTACACACAGACTGAAGGGGGACAGTACACACAGACAGAGGGGGGACTGTACACACAGACAGACCGGGGACAGTACACACAGACAGAGCGGGGACAGTACACACAGACAGAGAGGGGACAGTACACACAGACAGAGTGGGGACAGTACACACTGACAGAGTGGGGACAATACACACTGACAGAGTGGGAACAATACACACAGACAGAGTGGGGACAGTACACACTGACAGAGTGGGGACAATACACACTGACAGAGTGGGAACAGTACACACAGACAGAGTGGGGACAGTAGACAGAGACAGAGTGGGGACAGTACACACGGACAGAGTGGGGACAGTACACACAGACAGAGTGGGGACAGTACACACAGACAGAGTGGGGCCAGTACACACAGACAAACCGGGGACAGTACACACAGACAGAGAGGGGACAGTACACACGGACAGAGTGGGGACAGTACACACAGACAGAGTGGTTACAGTACAGACAGACAGAGTGGGGACAGTACACACTGACAGAGTGGGGACAGTACACTCTGACAGAGTGGGGACAGCACACACAGACAGAGTGGGGACAGTACACACAGACAGAGCGGGGACAGTACACACAGACAGAGAGGGGACAGTACACACAGACAGAGAGGGGACAGTACACACAGACAGAGAGGGGACAGTACAGACAGACCGAGAGGGGACAGTACACACTGACAGAGTGGGGACAGTACACTCTGACAGAGTGGGGACAGTACACACAGACAAACCGGGGACAGTACACACGGACAGAGTGGGGACAGTACACAGAGACAGAGTGGGGACAGTACACACAGACAAACCGGGGACAGTACACACGGACAGAGTGGGGACAGTACACAGAGACAGAGTGGGGACAGTACACACAGACAGAGAGGGGTCAGTACACACAGACAGAGTGGGGACAGTACACACAGACAGAGTGGGGACAGTACACACAGACAGAGAGGGGACTGTACACACAGACAGAGGGGGGACAGTACACACAGACAGACCGGGGACAGTACACACAGACAGAGTGGGGACAGTACACACAACAGAGAGGGGACAGTACACACAGACAGAGGGGGGACTGTACACACAGACAGAGTGGGGACAGTACACACAGACAGAGTGGGGACAGTACACACTGACAGAGTGGGGACAGTACACACAGACAGAGAGGGGACAGTAAACACAGACAGAGTGGGGACAGTACACACAGACAGAGCGGGGACAGTACACACGGACAGAGTGTGGACAGTACACACAGACAGAGTGGGGACTGTACGCACAGAGCGGGGACAGTACACAAAGACAGAGTGGGGACAGTACACACAGACAGACCGGGGATAGTACACACAGACAGAGCAGGGACAGTACACACAGACAGAGGGGGGACAGTACACACAGACAGAGTGGGGACAGTACACACAGACAGACCGTGGACAGTACACACGGACAGAGGGGGGACAGTACACACAGACAAACCGGGGACAGTACACACAGACAGAGAGGGGACAGTACACACGGACAGAGTGGGTACAGTACACAGAGACAGAGTGGGGACAGTACACACAGACAGAGTGGGGACAGTACACACGGACACAGTGGGGACAGTACACACGGACAGAGTGGGGACAGTACACACAGACAGAGAGGGATCAGTACACACAGAAAGAGTGGGGACAGTACACACAGACAGACCGGGGACAGTACACACAGACAGAGCAGGGACAGTACATACGGACAGAGGAGGGACAGTACACACAGACAGAGCGGGGACATAATAGACAGAGTGGGGACAGTACACACAGACAGAGCGGGGACAGTACACACAGACAGACCGGGGACAGTACACACGGACAGACCGGGGACAGTACACACGGACAGAGCGGGGACAGTACACACAGAGCGGGGACAGTACACACAGACAGGGTGAGGACAGTACACACAGACAGAGTGGGGACAGTACAGACAGAGTGGGGACAGTACACACAGACAGAGCGGGGACAGTACACACAGACAGAGTGGGGACAGTACACACAGACAGACTGGGGACAGTACACACAGACACAGTGGGGACAGTACACAGAGACAGAGTGGGGACAGTACACACGGACAGAGTGGGGACAGTACACAAAGACAGAGTGGGGACAGTACACACAGACAGAGTGGGGCCAGTACACACAGACAAACCGGGGACAGTACACACAGACAGAGCGGGGACAGTACACACAGACAGAGAGGGGACAGTACACACGGACAGAGTGGGGACAGTACACAGAGACAGAGTGGGGACAGTACACACGGACAGAGTGGGGACAGTACACATAGACAGAGTGCGGACAGTACACACAGAGAGAGTGGGGACAGTACACACAGACAGAGAGGGGACAGTACACACGGACAGAGTGGGGACAGTAGACAGAGACAGAGTGGGGACAGTACACACGGACAGAGTGGGGACAGTACACACAGACAGAGGGGGGACTGTACACACAGACAGACCGGGGAGAGTACACACAGACAGAGCCTGGACAGTACACACAGACAGAGCGGGGACAGTACACACAGACAGAGGGGGGACAGTACACACAGACTGAAGGGGGACAGTACACACAGACAGAGGGGGGACTGTACACACAGACAGACCGGGGACAGTACACACAGACAGAGCGGGGACAGTACACACAGACAGAGAGGGGACAGTACACACAGACAGAGTGGGGACAGTACAAACGGACAGAGTGGGGACAGTACACACTGACAGAGTGGGGACAGTACACTCTGACGGAGTGGGGACAGTACACACAGACAGAGTGGGGACAGTACACACAGACAGAGTGGGGCCAGTACACACAGACAAACCGGGGACAGTACACACAGACAGAGAGGGGACAGTACACACGGACAGAGTGGGGACAGTACACACAGACAGAGTGGTTACAGTACAGACAGACAGAGTGGGGACAGTACACACTGACAGAGTGGGGACAGTACACTCTGACAGAGTGGGGACAGCACACACAGACAGAGTGGGGACAGTACACACAGACAGAGCGGGGACAGTACACACAGACAGAGAGGGGACAGTACACACAGACAGAGAGGGGACAGTACACACAGAGAGAGTGGGGACAGTACAGACAGACCGAGAGGGGACAGTACACACTGACAGAGTGGGGACAGTACACTCTGACAGAGTGGGGACAGTACACACAGACAAACCGGGGACAGTACACATGGACAGAGTGGGGACAGTACACAGAGACAGAGTGGGGACAGTACAGACAGACCGAGAGGGGACAGTACACACTGACAGAGGGGGAAAATACACTCTGACAGAGTGGGGACAGTACACACAGACAAACCGGGGACAGTACACACGGACAGAGTGGGGACAGTACACAGAGACAGAGTGGGGACAGTACACACAGACAGAGAGGGGTCAGTACACACAGACAGAGTGGGGACAGTACACACAGACAGAGTGGGGACAGTACACACAGACAGAGAGGGGACTGTACACACAGACAGAGGGGGGACAGTACACACAGACAGACCGGGGACAGTACACACAGACAGAGTGGGGACAGTACACACAACAGAGAGGGGACAGTACACACAGACAGAGGGGGGACTGTACACACAGACAGACCGGGGACAGTACACACAGACAGAGTGGGGACAGTACACACAACAGAGAGGGGACAGTACACACAGACAGAGCAGGGACAGTACACACAGACAGAGGGGGGACAGTACACACAGACAGAGCGGGGACAGTACACACGGACAGAGTGTGGACAGTACACACAGACAGAGTGGGGACTGTACGCACAGACAAACCGGGGACAGTACACACAGACAGAGAGGGGACAGTACACACGGACAGAGTGGGTACAGTACACAGAGACAGACCGGGGACAGTACACACAGACAGAGCAGGGACAGTACATACGGACAGAGGAGGGACAGTACACACAGACAGAGCGGGGACATAATAGACAGAGTGGGGACAGTACACACAGACAGAGCGGGGACAGTACACACAGACAGACCGGGGACAGTACACACGGACAGACCGGGGACAGTACACACGGACAGAGCGGGGACAGTACACACAGAGCGGGGACAGTACACACAGACAGGGTGAGGACAGTACACACAGACAGAGTGGGGACAGTACAGACAGAGTGGGGACAGTACACACAGACAGAGCGGGGACAGTACACACAGACAGAGTGGGGACAGTACACACAGACAGACTGGGGACAGTACACACAGACACAGTGGGGACAGTACACACAGACAAACCGGGGACAGTACACACAGACAGAGAGGTGACAGTAATCACGGACAGAGTGGGGACAGTACACAGAGACAGAGTGGGGACAGTACACACGGACAGAGTGGGGACAGTACACAAAGACAGAGTGGGGACAGTACACACAGACAGAGCGGGGACAGTACACACAGACAGAGAGGGGACAGTACACACGGACAGAGTGGGGACAGTACACAGAGACAGAGTGGGGACAGTACACACGGACAGAGTGGGGACAGTACACATAGACAGAGTGCGGACAGTACACACAGGGAGAGTGGGGACAGTACACACAGACAGAGAGGGGACAGTACACACGGACAGAGTGGGGACAGTACACACAGACAGAGTGGGGACAGTACACACGGACAGAGAGGGGACAGTACACACGGACAGAGTGGGGACAGTACACACGGACAGAGAGGGGACAGTACACACGGACAGAGTGGGGACAGTACACACAGAAAAACCGGGGACAGTACACACAGACAGAGAGGGGACAGTACACACGGACAGAGTGGGGACAGTACACAGACACAGAGTGGGGACAGTACACACGGACACAGTGGGGACAGTACACACAGACAGAGTGGGGACAGTACACGCAGACAGAGTGGGGAAAGTACACACAGACAGAGAGGGGACAGTACACACTGACAGAGTGGGGACAGTACACACAGACAGAGTGGGGACAGTATAGACAGAGTGGGGACAGTACAAACAGACAGAGCGGGGACAGTATAGACAGAGTGGGGACAGTACACACAGACAGAGCGGGGACAGTACACACAGACAGACCGGGGACAGTGCACACGGACAGACCGGGAACAGTACACACCGATAGAGCGGGGAAAGTACACACGGATAGAGCGGGGACAGTACACACAGACAGAGCGGGGACAGTACACACAGACAGAGTGGGGACAGTACAGACAGAGTGGGGACAGTACACACAGACAGAGCGGGGACAGTACACACAGACAGAGTGGGGACAGTACACACAGACAGAGTGGGGACAGTACACACAGACAGAGCGGGGACAGTACACACGGACAGACCGGGGACAGTACACACGGACAGAGCGGGGACAGTACAGACAGAGTGGGGACAGTACACACAGACAGAGCGGGGAAAGTACAAACAGACAGAGGGGGGACAGTACACACAGACAGAACGGGGACAGTACACACAGACAGAGCGGGGATAGTACACACAGACAGAGTGGGGATAGTACAGACAGACAGAGTGGGGACAGTACACACAGACAGACCGGGGACAGTACACACAGACAGAGCGGGGACAGTACACACAGACAGAGTGTGGACAGTACACACGGACAGAGTGGTTACAGTACAGACAGACAGAGTGGGGACAGTACACACAGACAGATTGGGGACAGTACACACTGACAGAATGGGGACAGTACACACTGACAGAGTGGGGACAGTACACACAGACAGAGTGGGTACAGTACACACAGACAGAGTGGGGACAGTACACACTGACAGAGTGGGGACAGTACACACAGAAAGACCGGGGACAGTACACACTGACAGAATGGGGACAGTACACACTGACAGAGTGGGGACAGTACACACAGACAGAGTGGGTACAGTACACACAGACAGAGTGGGGACAGTACACACAGAAAGACCGGGGACAGTACACACTGACAGAATGGGGACAGTACACACTGACAGAGTGGGGACAGTACACACAGACAGAGTGGGTACAGTACACACAGACAGAGTGGGGACAGTACACACTGACAGAGTGGGGACAGTACACACAGAAAGACCGGGGACAGTACACACAGACAGAGCGGGGACAGTACACACAGACAGAGAGGGGACAGTACACACAGACAGAGAGGGGACAGTACACACAGACAGAGTGGGGACAGTAAACACAGACAGAGTGGGGACAGTACACACAGACAGAGTGGGGACAGTACACACAGACAGAGAGGGGACAGTAAACACAGACAGAGTGGGGACAGTACACACAGACAGAGCGGGGACAGTACACACAGACAGAGTGGGGACAGTACACACGGACAGAGTGGGGACAGTACACACAGACAGAGCGGGGACAGTACACACAGAGCGGGGACAGTACACACAGACAGAGTGGGGACAGTACACACGGACAGAGTGGGGACAGTACACACGGACAGAGTGGGGACAGTACACACAGACAGAGGGGGGACAGTACACACAGACAGACCGGGGACAGTACACAAGGACAGAGCGGGGACAGTACACACAGACAGAGTGGGGACATTACACACGGACAGACTGGGGACAGTACACAGAGACAGAGAGGGGACAGTACACACAGACAGAGTGGGGACAGTACACACAGACAGAGTGGGGACAGTACACACAGACAGAGCGGGGACAGTACACACAGACAGAGTGGGGACAGTACACACGGACAGAGCGGGGACAGTACACACAGACAGAGTGGGGACAGTACACACAGACAGAGCGGGGACAGTACACACGGACAGACCGGGGACAGTACACACTGACAGAGGGGGGACAGTACACACAGACAGACCGGGGACAGTACACACGGACAGAGCGGGGACAGTACACACAGACAGAGTGGGGACAGTACACACGGACAGAGTGGGGACAGTACACAGAGACAGAGAGGGGACAGTACACCCGGACAGAGTGGGGACAGTACACACGGACACAGTGGGGACAGTACACACGGACAGAGTGGGGACAGTACACAGAGACAGAGAGGGGACAGTACACACAGACAGAGTGGGGACAGTACACAGAGACAGAGAGGGGACAGTACACACAGACAGAGTGGGGACAGTACACACGGACAGAGTGGGGACAGTACACAGAGACAGAGAGGGGACAGTACACACTGACAGAGAGGGGACAGTACACGGAGACAGAGAGGGGACAGTACACAGAGACAGAGTGGGGACAGTACACACTGACAGAGTGGGGACAGTACACACGGACAGAGTGGGGACAGTACACACTGACAGAGTGGGGACAGTACACACAGACAGAGTGGGGACAGTACACAGAGACAGAGAGGGGACAGTACACACAGACAGAGGGGGGACAGTACACACTGACAAAGGGGGGACAGTACACACGGACAGAGTGGGGACAGTACACACAGACAGAGCGGGGACAGTCGAAACGGACAGACCGGGGACAGTACACACAGACAGAGTGGGGACAGTACACACGGACAGAGTGGGGACAGTACACACAGACAGAGGGGGGACTGTACACACAGACAGACCGGGGAGAGTACACACAGACAGAGCCTGGACAGTACACACAGACAGAGCGGGGACAGTACACACAGACAGAGGGGGGACAGTACACACAGACTGAAGGGGGACAGTACACACAGACAGAGGGGGGACTGTACACACAGACAGACCGGGGACAGTACACACAGACAGAGCGGGGACAGTACACACAGACAGAGAGGGGACAGTACACACAGACAGAGTGGGGACAGTACACACTGACAGAGTGGGGACAATACACACTGACAGAGTGGGAACAATACACACAGACAGAGTGGGGACAGTACACACAGACAGAGCGGGGACAGTACACACGGACAGACCGGGGACAGTACACACGGACAGAGGGGGGACAGTACACACAGACAGACCGGGGACAGTACACACGGACAGAGCGGGGACAGTACACACAGACAGAGTGGGGACAGTACACACGGACAGAGTGGGGACAGTACACAGAGACAGAGAGGGGACAGTACACCCGGACAGAGTGGGGAAAGTACACACGGACACAGTGGGGACAGTACACACGGACAGAGTGGGGACAGTACACAGAGACAGAGAGGGGACAGTACACACAGACAGAGTGGGGACAGTACACAGAGACAGAGAGGGGACAATACACACAGACAGAGTGGGGACAGTACACACGGACAGAGTGGGGACAGTACACAGAGACAGAGAGGGGACAGTACACACTGACAGAGAGGGGACAGTACACGGAGACAGAGAGGGGACAGTACACAGAGACAGAGTGGGGACAGTACACACTGACAGAGTGGGGACAGTACACACGGACAGAGTGGGGACAGTACAAACTGACAGAGTGGGGACAGTACACACAGACAGAGTGGGGACAGTACACAGAGACAGAGAGGGGACAGTACACACAGACAGAGGGGGGACAGTACACACTGACAAAGGGGGGACAGTACACACGGACAGAGTGGGGACAGTACACACAGACAGAGCGGGGACAGTCGAAACGGACAGACCGGGGACAGTACACACAGACAGAGCGGGGACAGTACACACAGACAGAGTGGGGACAGTACACACGGACAGAGTGGGGACAGTACACAGAGACAGAGTGGGGACAGTACACACAGACAGAGTGGGGACAGTACACACAGACAGAGTGGGGACAGTACAGACAGAGTGGGCACAGTACACACAGACAGAGCGGGGACAGTCGAAACGGACAGACCGGGGACAGTACACACAGACAGAGCGGGGACAGTACACACGGACAGAGTGGGGACAGTACACACGGACAGAGTGGGGATAGTACACAGAGACAGAGTGGGGACAGTACACACAGACAGAGTGGGGACAGTACACACAGACAGAGTGGGGACAGTACAGACAGAGTGGGCACAGTACACACAGACAGAGTGGGGAGAGTACACACAGACAGAGTGGGGACAGTACACACAGACAGAGTGGGGACAGTACACACAGACAGAGCGGGGACAGTACACACGGACAGACCGGGGACAGTACACACAGACAGAGAGGTGACAGTAATCACGGACAGAGTGGGGACAGTACACAGAGACAGAGTGGGGACAGTACACACGGACAGAGTGGGGACAGTACACAAAGACAGAGTGGGGACAGTACACACAGACAGAGTGGGGCCAGTACACACAGACAAACCGGGGACAGTACACACAGACAGAGCGGGGACAGTACACACAGACAGAGAGGGGACAGTACACACGGACAGAGTGGGGACAGTACACAGAGACAGAGTGGGGACAGTACACACGGACAGAGTGGGGACAGTACACATAGACAGAGTGTGGACAGTACACACAGAGAGAGTGGGGACAGTACACACAGACAGAGAGGGGACAGTACACACGGACAGAGTGGGGACAGTACACACAGACAGAGTGGGGACAGTACACACGGACAGAGAGGGGACAGTACACACGGACAGAGTGGGGACAGTACACACGGACAGAGAGGGGACAGTACACACGGACAGAGTGGGGACAGTACACACAGACAAACCGGGGACAGTACACACAGACAGAGAGGGGACAGTACACACGGACAGAGTGGGGACAGTACACAGACACAGAGTGGGGACAGTACACACGGACACAGTGGGGACAGTACACACAGACAGAGTGGGGGCAGTACACACAGACAGAGTGGGGAAAGTACACACAGACAGAGAGGGGACAGTACACACTGACAGAGTGGGGACAGTACACACAGACAGAGTGGGGACAGTATAGACAGAGTGGGGACAGTACAAACAGACAGAGCGGGGACAGTATAGACAGAGTGGGGACAGTACACACAGACAGAGCGGGGACAGTACACACAGACAGACCGGGGACAGTGCACACGGACAGACCGGGAACAGTACACACCGATAGAGCGGGGAAAGTACACACGGATAGAGCGGGGACAGTACACACAGACAGAGCGGGGACAGTACACACAGACAGAGTGAGGACAGTACACACAGACAGAGTGGGGACAGTACAGACAGAGTGGGGACAGTACACACAGACAGAGCGGGGACAGTACACACAGACAGAGTGGGGACAGTACACACAGACAGAGTGGGGACAGTACACACAGACAGAGCGGGGACAGTACACACGGACAGACCGGGGACAGTACACACGGACAGAGCGGGGACAGTACAGACAGAGTGGGGACAGTACACACAGACAGAGCGGGGAAAGTACAAACAGACAGAGGGGGGACAGTACACACAGACAGAACGGGGACAGTACACACAGACAGAGCGGGGATAGTACACACAGACAGAGTGGGGATAGTACAGACAGACAGAGTGGGGACAGTACACACAGACAGACCGGGGACAGTACACACAGACAGAGCGGGGACAGTACACACAGACAGAGTGTGGACAGTACACACGGACAGAGTGGTTACAGTACAGACAGACAGAGTGGGGACAGTACACACAGACAGATTGGGGACAGTACACACTGACAGAATGGGGACAGTACACACTGACAGAGTGGGGACAGTACACACAGACAGAGTGGGTACAGTACACACAGACAGAGTGGGGACAGTACACACTGACAGAGTGGGGACAGTACACACAGAAAGACCGGGGACAGTACACACAGACAGAGCGGGGACAGTACACACAGACAGAGAGGGGACAGTACACACAGACAGAGAGGGGACAGTACACACAGACAGAGTGGGGACAGTAAACACAGACAGAGTGGGGACAGTACACACAGACAGAGTGGGGACAGTACACACAGACAGAGAGGGGACAGTAAACACAGACAGAGTGGGGACAGTACACACAGACAGAGCGGGGACAGTACACACAGACAGAGTGGGGACAGTACACACGGACAGAGTGGGGACAGTACACACAGACAGAGCGGGGACAGTACACACGGACAGAGTGGGGACAGTACACACAGACAGAGGGGGGACAGTACACACAGACAGACCGGGGACAGTACACAAGGACAGAGCGGGGACAGTACACACAGACAGAGTGGGGACATTACACAAGGACAGACTGGGGACAGTACACAGAGACAGAGAGGGGACAGTACACACAGACAGAGTGGGGACAGTACACACAGACAGAGTGGGGACAGTACACACAGACAGAGCGGGGACAGTACACACAGACAGAGTGGGGACAGTACACACGGACAGAGCGGGGACAGTACACACGGACAGAGCGGGGACAGTACACACAGACAGAGTGGGGACAGTACACACAGACAGAGCGGGGACAGTACACACGGACAGACCGGGGACAGTACACACGGACAGAGGGGGGACAGTACACACAGACAGACCGGGGACAGTACACACGGACAGAGCGGGGACAGTACACACAGACAGAGTGGGGACAGTACACACGGACAGAGTGGGGACAGTACACAGAGACAGAGAGGGGACAGTACACCCGGACAGAGTGGGGAAAGTACACACGGACACAGTGGGGACAGTACACACGGACAGAGTGGGGACAGTACACAGAGACAGAGAGGGGACAGTACACACAGACAGAGTGGGGACAGTACACAGAGACAGAGAGGGGACAGTACACACAGACAGAGTGGGGACAGTACACACGGACAGAGTGGGGACAGTACACAGAGACAGAGAGGGGACAGTACACACTGACAGAGAGGGGACAGTACACGGAGACAGAGAGGGGACAGTACACAGAGACAGAGTGGGGACAGTACACACTGACAGAGTGGGGACAGTACACACGGACAGAGTGGGGACAGTACACACTGACAGAGTGGGGACAGTACACACAGACAGAGTGGGGACAGTACACAGAGACAGAGAGGGGACAGTACACACAGACAGAGGGGGGACAGTACACACAGACAGAGTGGGGACAGTACACACGGACAGAGTGGGGACAGTACACACGGACAGAGCGGGGACAGTCGAAACGGACAGACCGGGGACAGTACACACAGACAGAGCGGGGACAGTACACACAGACAGAGTGGGGACAGTACACACGGACAGAGTGGGGACAGTACACAGAGACAGAGTGGGGACAGTACACACAGACAGAGTGGGGACAGTACACACAGACAGAGTGGGGACAGTACAGACAGAGTGGGCACAGTACACACAGACAGAGCGGGGACAGTCGAAACGGACAGACCGGGGACAGTACACACAGACAGAGCGGGGACAGTACACACGGACAGAGTGGGGACAGTACACACGGACAGAGTGGGGACAGTACACAGAGACAGAGTGGGGACAGTACACACAGACAGAGTGGGGACAGTACACACAGACAGAGTGGGGACAGTACAGACAGAGTGGGCACAGTACACACAGACAGAGTGGGGAGAGTACACACAGACAGAGTGGGGACAGTACACACAGACAGAGTGGGGACAGTACACACAGACAGAGCGGGGACAGTACACACGGACAGACCGGGGACAGTACACACAGACAGAGCGGGGACAGTACACACAGAGTGGGGACAGTACACACAGACAGAGCGGGGACAGTACAAACAGACAGAGGGGGGACAGTACACACAGACAGAGGGGGGACAGTACACACAGACAGACCGGGGACAGTACACACAGACAGAGTGGGGATAGTACAGACAGACAGAGTGGGGACAGTACACACAGACAGAGAGGGGACAGTACACACAGACAGAGCGGGGACAGTACACACAAGAGAGAGGGGACAGTACACACAGACAGAGGGGGGACTGTACACACAGACAGAGGGGGGACAGTACACACAGACAGAGCGGGGACTGTACACACGGACAGAGGGGGGACAGTACACACAGCCCGAGGGGGGACAGTACACACAGACAGTGGGGGGACAGTACACACAGACAGACCGGGGACAGTACACACAGACAGAGTGGGGACAGTACACACAGACAGAGTGGGGACAGTACACACGGACAGAGTGGTTACAGTACAGACAGACGGAGTGGGGACAGTACACACAGACAGAGTGGGGACAGTACACACTGACAGAGTGGGGACAGTACACACTGACAGAGTGGGGACAGTACACACAGACAGAGAGGGGACAGTACACACAGACAGAGAGGGGACAGTACACATGGACAGAGTGGGGACAGTACACACGGACAGAGTGGGGACAGTACACACAGACAGAGTGGGGACAGTACACACAGACAGAGTGGGGACAGTACACACTGACAGAGTGGGGACAATACACACAGACAGAGTGGGGACAGTACACACTGACAGAGTGGGGACAATACACACTGACAGAGTGGGAACAGTACACACAGACAGAGAGGGGACAGTACACACAGACAGAGTGGGGACAGTACACACTGACAGAGTGGGGACAGTACACACGGACAGAGTGGGGACAGTAGACAGAGACAGAGTGGGGACAGTAGACACAGACAGACCGGGGACAATACACACAGACAGAGCAGGGACAGTACACACGGACAGAGGGGGGACAGTACACACAGACAGAGTGGGGACAGTACACACAGACAGAGCGGGGACATTACACACGGACAGACCGGGGACAGTACACACAGACAGAGCGGGGACAGTACACACAGAGTGGGGACAGTACACACAGACAGAGCGGGGACAGTACAAACAGACAGAGGGGGGACAGTACACACAGACAGAGGGGGGACAGTACACACAGACAGACCGGGGACAGTACACACAGACAGAGTGGGGATAGTACAGACAGACAGAGTGGGGACAGTACACACAGACAGAGTGGTGACAGTACACACGGACAGAGAGGGGACAGTACACACAGACAGAGCGGGGACAGTACACACAAGAGAGAGGGGACAGTACACACAGACAGAGGGGGGACTGTACACACAGACAGAGGGGGGACAGTACACACAGACAGAGCGGGGACTGTACACACGGACAGAGCGGGGACAGTACACACAGCCCGAGGGGGGACAGTACACACAGACAGTGGGGGGACAGTACACACAGACAGACCGGGGACAGTACACACAGACAGAGCGGGGACAGTACACACAGACAGAGTGGGGACAGTACACACGGACAGAGTGGTTACAGTACAGACAGACGGAGTGGGGACAGTACACACAGACAGAGTGGGGACAGTACACACTGACAGAGTGGGGACAGTACACACTGACAGAGTGGGGACAGTACACACAGACAGAGAGGGGACAGTACACACAGACAGAGAGGGGACAGTACACACGGACAGAGTGGGGACAGTACACACGGAGAGAGTGGGGACAGTACACACAGACAGAGTGGGGACAGTACACACAGACAGAGTGGGGACAGTACACACAGACAGAGTGGGGACAGTACACACTGACAGAGTGGGAACAGTACACACAGACAGAGAGGGGACAGTACACACAGACAGAGTGGGGACAGTAGACACAGACAGACCGGGGACAATACACACAGACAGAGCAGGGACAGTACACACTGACAGAGTGGGGACAATACACACTGACAGAGTGGGAACAGTACACACAGACAGAGAGGGGACAGTACACACGGACAGAGTGGGGACAGTAGACACAGACAGACCGGGGACAATACACACAGACAGAGCAGGGACAGTACACACGGACAGAGGGGGGACAGTACACACAGACAGAGCGGGGACAGTATAGACAGAGTGGGGACAGTACACACAGACAGAGCGGGGACAGTACACACAGACAGACCGGGGACAGTGCACACGGACAGACCGGGAACAGTACACACGGATAGAGCGGGGAAAGTACACACGGATAGAGCGGGGACAGTACACACAGACAGAGCGGGGACAGTACACACAGACAGAGTGAGGACAGTACACACAGACAGAGTGGGGACAGTACAGACAGAGTGGGGACAGTACACACAGACAGAGTGGGGACAGTACACACAGACAGAGCGGGGACAGTACACACGGACAGACCGGGGACAGTACACACGGACAGAGCGGGGACAGTACAGACAGAGTGGGGACAGTACACACAGACAGAGCGGGGAAAGTACAAACAGACAGAGGGGGGACAGTACACACAGACAGACGGGGGACAGTACACACAGACAGAGCGGGGATAGTACACACAGACAGAGTGGGGACTGTACACACAGACAGACCGGGGACAGTACACACAGACAGAGCGGGGACAGTACACACAGACAGAGCGGGGACAGTACACACAGACAGAGTGTGGACAGTACACACGGACAGAGTGGTTACAGTACAGACAGACAGAGTGGGGACAGTACACACAGACAGATTGGGGACAGTACACACTGACAGAATGGGGACAGTACACACTGACAGAGTGGGGACAGTACACACTGACAGAGTGGGGACAGTACACACAGACAGAGTGGGGACAGTACACACTGACAGAGTGGGGACAGTACACACAGAAAGACCGGGAACAGTACACACAGACAGAGCGGGGACAGTACACACAGACAGAGAGGGCACAGTACACACAGACAGAGAGGGGACAGTACACACAGACAGAGTGGGGACAGTAAACACAGACAGAGTGGGGACAGTACACACAGACAGAGTGGGGACAGTACACACAGACAGAGAGGGGACAGTAAACACAGACAGAGTGGGGACAGTACACACAGACAGAGCGGGGACAGTACACACAGACACAGTGGGGACAGTACACACGGACAGAGTGGGGACAGTACACACAGACAGAGTGGGGACAGTACACACAGAGCGGGGACAGTACACACAGACAGAGCGGGGACAGTACACACGGACAGAGTGGGGACAGTGCACACGGACAGAGTGGGGACAGTACACACAGACAGAGGGGGGACAGTACACACAGACAGACCGGGGACAGTACACACGGACAGAGCGGGGACAGTACACACAGACAGAGTGGGGAATGTACACACGGACAGACTGGGGACAGTACACAGAGACAGAGAGGGGACAGTACACACAGACAGAGTGGGGACAGTACACACAGACAGAGAGGGGACAGTACACACAGACAGAGTGGGGACAGTACACACAGACAGAGTGGGGACAGTAGACACAGACAGACCGGGGACAATACACACAGACAGAGCAGGGACAGTACACACGGACAGAGGGGGGACAGTACACACATACAGAGCGGGGACAGTACACACAGACAGAGCGGGGACAGTACACGCAGACAGACCGGGGACAGTGCACACGGACAGACCGGGAACAGTACACACGGATAGAGCGGGGAAAGTACACACGGATAGAGCGGGGACAGTACACACAGACAGAGCGGGGACAGTACACACAGACAGAGTGAGGACAGTACACACAGACAGAGTGGGGACAGTACAGACAGAGTGGGGACAGTACACACAGACAGAGTGGGGACAGTACACACAGACAGAGTGTGGACAGTACACACGGACAGAGTGGTTACAGTACAGACAGACAGAGTGGGGACAGTATACACAGACAGATTGGGGACAGTACACACTGACAGAATGGGGACAGTACACACTGACAGAGTGGGGACAGTACACACAGACAGAGTGGGGACAGTACACACAGACAGAGTGGGGACAGTACACACTGACAGAGTGGGGACAGTACACACAGAAAGACCGGGGACAGTACACACAGACAGAGAGGGGACAGTACACACAGACAGAGAGGGGACAGTACACACAGACAGAGTGGGGACAGTAAACACAGACAGAGTGGGGACAGTACACACAGACAGAGTGGGGACAGTACACACAGACAGAGAGGGGACAGTAAACACAGACAGAGCGGGGACAGTCCACACAGACAGAGCGGGGACAGTACACACAGACAGAGTGGGGACAGTACACACGGACAGAGTGGGGACAGTACACACAGACAGAGTGGGGACAGTACACACAGAGCGGGGACAGTACACACAGACAGAGCGGGGACAGTACACACGGACAGAGTGGGGACAGTACACACGGACAGAGTGGGGACAGTACACACAGACAGAGGGGGGACAGTACACACAGACAGACCGGGGACAGTACACACGGACAGAGTGGGGACAGTACACACAGACAGAGTGGGGACAGTACACACGGACAGACTGGGGACAGTACACAGAGACAGAGAGGGGACAGTACACACAGACAGAGTGGGGACAGTACACACAGACAGAGTGGGGACAGTACACACAGACAGAGCGGGGACAGTACACACAGACAGAGTGGGGACAGTACACACGGACAGAGCGGGGACAGTACACACAGACAGAGTGGGGACAGTACACACTGACAGAGTGGGGACAGTACACACTGACAGAGTGGGGACAGTACACACAGACAGAGAGGGGACAGTACACACAGACAGAGAGGGGACAGTACACACGGACAGAGTGGGGACAGTACACACGGACAGAGTGGGGACAGTACACACGGACAGAGTGGGGACAGTACACACGGACAGAGTGGGGACAGTACACACAGACAGAGTGGGGACAGTACACACTGACAGAGTGGGGACAATACACACTGACAGAGTGGGAACAGTACACACAGACAGAGAGGGGACAGTACACACAGACAGAGCCTGGACAGTACACACAGACAGAGAGGGGACAGTACACACAGACAGAGGGGGGACAGTATACACAGACTGAAGGGGGACAGTACACACAGACAGAGGGGAGACTGTACACACAGACAGACCGGGGACAGTACACACAGACAGAGCGGGGACAGTACACACAGACAGAGAGGGGACAGTACAGACAGCCCGAGAGGGGACAGTACACACTGACAGAGTGGGGACAGTACACTCTGACAGAGTGGGGACAGTACACACAGACAAACCGGGGACAGTACACACGGACAGAGTGGGGACAGTACACAGAGACAGAGTGGGGACATTACACACAGACAGAGAGGGGTCAGTACACACTGACAGAGTGGGGACAGTACACACAGACAGAGAGGGGACAGTACACACAGACAGAGAGGGGACAGTACACACGGACAGAGTGGGGACAGTACACACGGACAGAGTGGGGACAGTACACACGGACAGAGTGGGGACAGTACACACGGACAGAGTGGGGACAGTACACACAGACAGAGTGGGGACAGTACACACTGACAGAGTGGGGACAATACACACTGACAGAGTGGGAACAGTACACACAGACAGAGAGGGGACAGTACACACAGACAGAGTGGGGACAGTACACACAGACAGAGTGGGGACAGTACACACAGACAGAGGGGGGACTGTACACACAGACAGACCGGGGAGAGTACACACAGACAGAGCCTGGACAGTACACACAGACAGAGAGGGGACAGTACACACAGACAGAGGGGGGACAGTATACACAGACTGAAGGGGGACAGTACACACAGACAGAGGGGAGACTGTACACACAGACAGACCGGGGACAGTACACACAGACAGAGCGGGGACAGTACACACAGACAGAGAGGGGACAGTACAGACAGCCCGAGAGGGGACAGTACACACTGACAGAGTGGGGACAGTACACTCTGACAGAGTGGGGACAGTACACACAGACAAACCGGGGACAGTACACACGGACAGAGTGGGGACAGTACACAGAGACAGAGTGGGGACATTACACACAGACAGAGAGGGGTCAGTACACACAGACAGAGTGGGGACAGTACACACAGACAGAGTGGGGACAGTACACACAGACAGAGAGGGGACAGTACACACAGACAGAGGGGGGACAGTACACACAGACAGACCGGGGACAGTACACACAGACAGAGTGGGGACAGTACACACGGACAGAGAGGAGACAGTACACACAGACAGAGGGGGGACAGTACACACAACAGAGAGGGGACAGTACACACAGACAGAGGGGGGACTGTACACACAGACAGAGTGGGGACAGTACACAGAGACAGAGTGGGGACAGTACACACAGACAGAGTGGGGACAGTACACACAGACAGAGAGGGGACAGTAAACACAGACAGAGTGGGGACAGTACACACAGACAGAGCGGGGACAGTACACACGGACAGAGTGGGGACAGTACACACAGACAGAGTGGGGACAGTACACACAGAGCGGGGACAGTACACACAGACAGAGCGGGGACAGTACACACGGACAGAGTGGGGACAGTACACATGGACAGAGTGGGGACAGTACACACAGACAGAGTGGGGACAGTACACACAGACAGAGGGGGGACAGTACACACAGACAGAGAGGGGAAAGTAAACACAGACAGAATGGGGACAGTACAAACAGACAGAGCGGGGACAGTACACACGGACAGAGTGGGGACAGTACACACAGACAGAGTGGGGACAGTACACACAGAGCGGGGACAGTACACACAGACAGAGCGGGGACAGTACACACGGACAGAGTGGGGACAGTACACACGGACAGAGTGGGGACAGTACACACGGACAGAGTGGGGACAGTACACACGGACAGACTGGGGACAGTACACAGAGACAGAGAGGGGACAGTACACACAGACAGAGTGGGGACAGTACACACAGACAGAGTGGGGACAGTACACACAGACAGAGCGGGGACAGTACACACAGACAGAGTGGGGACAGTACACACGGACAGAGCGGGGACAGTACACACAGACAGAGTGGGGACAGTACACACAGACCGACCGGGGACAGAACACACAGACAGAGCAGGGACAGTACACACGGACAGAGGGGGGACAGTACACACGGACAGAGCGGGGACAGTACACACGGACAGACCGGGGACAGTACACACAGACAGAGCGGGGACAGTACACACGGACAGAGGGGGGACAGTACACACAGACAGACCGGGGACAGTACACACGGACAGAGTGGGGACAGTACACAGAGACAGAGAGGGGACAGTACACACGGACAGAGTGGAGACAGTACACACTGACAGAGTGGGGACAGTACACGGAGACAGAGAGGGGACAGTACCCACAGACAGAGTGGGGACAGTACACACAGACAGAGAGGGGACAGTACACACGGACAGAGTGGGGACAGTACACACAGACAGAGTGGGGACAGTACACACGGACAGACTGGGGACAGTACACAGAGACAGAGAGGGGACAGTACACACAGACAGAGTGGGGACAGTACACACAGACAGAGCGGGGACAGTACACACGGACAGAGCGGGGACAGTACACACAGACAGAGTGGGGACAGTACACACAGACCGACCGGGGACAGAACACACAGACAGAGCAGGGACAGTACACACGGACAGAGGGGGGACAGTACACACGGACAGAGCGGGGACAGTACACACGGACAGACCGGGGACAGTACACACAGACAGAGCGGGGACAGTACACACGGACAGAGGGGGGACAGTACACACAGACAGACCGGGGACAGTACACACGGACAGAGTGGGGACAGTACACAGAGACAGAGAGGGGACAGTACACACGGACAGAGTGGGGACAGTACACACTGACAGAGTGGGGACAGTACACGGAGACAGAGAGGGGACAGTACCCACAGACAGAGTGGGGACAGTACACACTGACAGAGTGGGGACAGTACACACGGACAGAGTGGGGACAGTACACACTGACAGAGTGGGGACAGTACACAGAGACAGAGAGGGGACAGTACACAGAGACAGAGTGGGGACAGTACACACAGACAGAGAGGGGACTGTACACACAGACAGAGAGGGGACAGTACACACTGACAGAGTGGGGACAGTACACACAGACAGAGAGGGGACAGTACACACTGACAGAGTGGGGACAGTACACACTGACAAAAGGGGGACAGTACACACGGACAGAGTGGGGACAGTACACACAGACAGAGCGGGGACAGTACACACAGACAGACCGGGGACAGTACACACAGACAGAGCGGGGACAGTACACACAGACAGAGTGGTTACAGTACAGACAGACAGAGTGGGGATAGTACACACTGACAGAGTGGGGACAGTACACTCTGACAGAGTGGGGACAGTACACACAGACAAACCGGGGACAGTACACACGGACAGAGTGGGGAGAGTACACACGGACAGAGTGGGGAAAGTACACACAGACAGAGTGGGGACAGTACACACAGACAGAGTGGGGACAGTACACACAGACAGAGTGGGGACAGTACACACAGACAGAGTGGGGACAGTACAGACAGAGTGGGCACAGTACACACAGACAGAGTGGGGAGAGTACACACAGACAGAGTGGGGACAGTACACACAGACAGAGTGGGGACAGTACACACAGACAGAGCGGGGACAGTACACACGGACAGACCGGGGACAGTACACACAGACAGAGTGGGGACAGTACACACGGACAGACTGGGGACAGTACACAGAGACAGAGAGGGGACAGTACACACAGACAGAGTGGGGACAGTACACACAGACAGAGTGGGGACAGTACACACAGACAGAGCGGGGACAGTACACACAGACAGAGTGGGGACAGTACACACGGACAGAGCGGGGACAGTACACACAGGCAGAGTGCGGACAGTACACACAGACAGAGCGGGGACAGTACACACGGACAGACCGGGGACAGTACACACAGACAGAGCGGGGACAGTACACACGGACAGAGGGGGGACAGTACACACAGACAGACCGGGGACAGTACACACAGACAGACCGGGGACAGTACACACAGACAGAGTGGGGACAGTACACACAGACAGAGTGGGGACAGTACACACAGACAGAGTGGGGACAGTACACACTGACAGAGTGGGGACAATACACACTGACAGAGTGGGAACAGTACACACAAACAGAGAGGGGACAGTACACACAGACAGAGTGGGGACAGTACACACGGACAGAGTGGGGACAGTAGACAGAGACAGAGTGGGGACAGTACACACAGACAGAGTGGGGAGAGTACACACAGACAGAGGGGGGACAGTACAGACAGACAAACCGGGGACAGTACACCCGGACAGAGTGGGGACAGTACACACGGACAGAGTGGGGACAGTACACAGAGACAGAGTGGGGACAGTACACACAGACAGAGTGGGGACAGTACACACAGACAGAGCGGGGACAGTACACACGGACAGACCGGGGACAGTACACACAGAGTGGGGACAGTACACACAGAGTGGGGACAGTACACACAGACAGAGCGGGGACAGTACAAACAGACAGAGGGGGGACAGTACACACAGACAGAGGGGGGACAGTACACACAGACAGACAGGGGACAGTACACACAAGAGAGAGGGGACAGTACACACAGACAGAGGGGGGACAGTACACACGGACAGAGGGGGGACAGTACACACAGCCCGAGGGGGGACAGTATACACAGACAGTGGGGGGACAGTACACACAGACAGACCGGGGACAGTACACACAGACAGAGTGGGGACAGTACACACAGACAGAGTGGGGACAGTACACACAGACAGACCGGGGACAGTACACACAGACAGACCGGGGACAGTACACACAGACAGAGAGGGGACAGTACACACGGATAGAGTGGGGACAGTACACACAGACAGAGTGGTTACAGTACACACGGACAGACCGGGGAGAGTACAGACAGACAGAGTGGGGACAGTACAGACAGACAGACCGGGGACAGTACACACAGACAGAGGGGGGACAGTACACACAGACAGAGCGGGGACAGTACTGACGGACAGAGCGGGGACAGTACACACAAACAGAGCGGGGACAGTACACTCAGACAGAGGGGGGACAGTACACACAAGAGAGAGGGGACAGTACACACAGACAGAGGGGGGACAGTACACACGGACAGAGGGGGGACAGTACACACAGCCCGAGGGGGGACAGTATACACAGACAGTGGGGGGACAGTACACACAGACAGACCGGGGACAGTACACACAGACAGAGTGGGGACAGTACACACAGACAGAGTGGGGACAGTACACACAGACAGACCGGGGACAGTACACACAGACAAACCGGGGACAGTACACACAGACAGAGAGGGGACAGTACACACGGATAGAGTGGGGACAGTACACACAGACAGAGTGGTTACAGTACAGACAGACAGAGTGGGGACAGTACACACTGACAGAGTGGGGACAGTACACACAGACAGAGTGGGGACAGTACACACAGACAAAGTGGGGACAGTACACACAGACAGAGTGGGGACAGTACACACTGACAGAGTGGGGACAGTACACACAGACAGAGTGGGGACAGTACACACGGACAGAGTGGGGACAGTACACACGGACAGAGTGGGGACAGTACACACGGACAGAGCGGGTCAGTACACACGGACAGAGCGGGGACAGTACACACGGACAGAGCGGGAACAGTACACACGGACAGAGCGGGGACAGTACACACAGACAGAGCGGGGACAGTACACACGGACAGACCGGGGAGAGTACAGACAGACAGAGTGGGGACAGTACAGACAGACAGACCGGGGACAGTACACACAGACAGAGGGGGGACAGTACACACAGACAGAGCGGGGACAGTACTGACGGACAGAGCGGGGACAGTACACACAAACAGAGCGGGGACAGTACACTCAGACAGAGGGGGGACAGTACACACAGACAGAGTGGGGACAGTACACACAGACAGAGCGGGGACAGTACAGACAGACAGAGGGGGGACAGTACACACAGACAGACCGGGGACAGTACACACAGACAGAGCGGGGACAGTACTGACGGACAGAGCGGGGACAGTACACACAGACAGACCGGGGACAGTACAGACAGACAGAGTGGGGACAGTACACACAGACAGAGCGGGAACAGTGCTGACGGACAGAGCGGGGACAGTACACACGGACAGACCGGGGACAGTACACACAGACAGAGCGGGAACAGTACAGACGGACAGAGCGGGGACAGTACACACAGACAGAGCGGGGACAGTACAGACAGACGGAGTGGGGACAGTACACACAGACAGACCGGGGACAGTACACACAGACAGAGGGGGGACAGTACACACAGACAGACCGGGGACAGTACACACAGACAGAGCGGGGACAGTACTGATGGACAGAGCGGGGACAGTACACACAGACAGAGTGGGGACAGTACACACAGACAGAGAGGGGTCAGTACACACAGACAGAGTGGGGACAGTACACACAGACAGAGTGGGGACAGTACACACAGACAGAGAGGGGACAGTACACACAGACAGAGGGGGGACAGTACACACAGACAGACCGGGGACAGTACACACAGACAGAGTGGGGACAGTACACACGGACAGAGAGGAGACAGTACACACAGACAGAGGGGGGACAGTACACACAACAGAGAGGGGACAGTACACACAGACAGAGGGGGGACTGTACACACAGACAGAGTGGGGACAGTACACAGAGACAGAGTGGGGACAGTACACACAGACAGAGTGGGGACAGTACGCACAGACAGAGAGGGGACAGTAAACACAGACAGAGTGGGGACAGTACACACAGACAGAGCGGGGACAGTACACACGGACAGAGTGGGGACAGTACACACAGACAGAGTGGGGACAGTACACACAGAGCGGGGACAGTACACACAGACAGAGCGGGGACAGTACACACGGACAGAGTGGGGACAGTACACATGGACAGAGTGGGGACAGTACACACAGACAGAGTGGGGACAGTACACACAGACAGAGGGGGGACAGTACACACAGACAGAGAGGGGAAAGTAAACACAGACAGAATGGGGACAGTACAAACAGACAGAGCGGGGACAGTACACACGGACAGAGTGGGGACAGTACACACAGACAGAGTGGGGACAGTACACACAGAGCGGGGACAGTACACACAGACAGAGCGGGGACAGTACACACGGACAGAGTGGGGACAGTACACACGGACAGAGTGGGGACAGTACACACGGACAGAGTGGGGACAGTACACACGGACAGACTGGGGACAGTACACAGAGACAGAGAGGGGACAGTACACACAGACAGAGTGGGGACAGTACACACAGACAGAGTGGGGACAGTACACACAGACAGAGCGGGGACAGTACACACAGACAGAGTGGGGACAGTACACACGGACAGAGCGGGGACAGTACACACAGACAGAGTGGGGACAGTACACACAGACCGACCGGGGACAGAACACACAGACAGAGCAGGGACAGTACACACGGACAGAGGGGGGACAGTACACACGGACAGAGCGGGGACAGTACACACGGACAGACCGGGGACAGTACACACAGACAGAGCGGGGACAGTACACACGGACAGAGGGGGGACAGTACACACAGACAGACCGGGGACAGTACACACGGACAGAGTGGGGACAGTACACAGAGACAGAGAGGGGACAGTACACACGGACAGAGTGGGGACAGTACACACTGACAGAGTGGGGACAGTACACGGAGACAGAGAGGGGACAGTACCCACAGACAGAGTGGGGACAGTACACACAGACAGAGAGGGGACAGTACACACGGACAGAGTGGGGACAGTACACACAGACAGAGTGGGGACAGTACACACGGACAGACTGGGGACAGTACACAGAGACAGAGAGGGGACAGTACACACAGACAGAGTGGGGACAGTACACACAGACAGAGCGGGGACAGTACACACGGACAGAGCGGGGACAGTACACACAGACAGAGTGGGGACAGTACACACAGACCGACCGGGGACAGAACACACAGACAGAGCAGGGACAGTACACACGGACAGAGGGGGGACAGTACACACGGACAGAGCGGGGACAGTACACACGGACAGACCGGGGACAGTACACACAGACAGAGCGGGGACAGTACACACGGACAGAGGGGGGACAGTACACACAGACAGACCGGGGACAGTACACACGGACAGAGTGGGGACAGTACACAGAGACAGAGAGGGGACAGTACACACGGACAGAGTGGGGACAGTACACACTGACAGAGTGGGGACAGTACACGGAGACAGAGAGGGGACAGTACCCACAGACAGAGTGGGGACAGTACACACTGACAGAGTGGGGACAGTACACACGGACAGAGAGGGGACTGTACACACAGACAGAGAGGGGACAGTACACACTGACAGAGTGGGGACAGTACACACGGACAGAGCGGGGACAGTACACACGGACAGACCGGGGACAGTACACACAGACAGAGCGGGGACAGTACACACGGACAGAGGGGGGACAGTACACACAGACAGACCGGGGACAGTACACACGGACAGAGTGGGGACAGTACACAGAGACAGAGAGGGGACAGTACACACGGACAGAGTGGGGACAGTACACACTGACAGAGTGGGGACAGTACACGGAGACAGAGTGGGGACAGTACACAGAGACAGAGAGGGGACAGTACACAGAGACAGAGTGGGGACAGTACACACAGACAGAGAGGGGACTGTACACACAGACAGAGAGGGGACAGTACACACTGACAGAGTGGGGACAGTACACACAGACAGAGAGGGGACAGTACACACTGACAGAGTGGGGACAGTACACACTGACAAAAGGGGGACAGTACACACGGACAGAGTGGGGACAGTACACACAGACAGAGCGGGGACAGTACACACAGACAGACCGGGGACAGTACACACAGACAGAGCGGGGACAGTACACACAGACAGAGTGGTTACAGTACAGACAGACAGAGTGGGGACAGTACACACTGACAGAGTGGGGACAGTACACTCTGACAGAGTGGGGACAGTACACACAGACAAACCGGGGACAGTACACACGGACAGAGTGGGGAGAGTACACACGGACAGAGTGGGGAAAGTACACACAGACAGAGTGGGGACAGTACACACAGACAGAGTGGGGACAGTACACACAGACAGAGTGGGGACAGTACACACAGACAGAGTGGGGACAGTACAGACAGAGTGGGCACAGTACACACAGACAGAGTGGGGAGAGTACACACAGACAGAGTGGGGACAGTACACACAGACAGAGTGGGGACAGTACACACAGACAGAGCGGGGACAGTACACACGGACAGACCGGGGACAGTACACACAGACAGAGTGGGGACAGTACACACGGACAGAGTGGGGACAGTACACACAGACAGAGCGGGGACAGTACACACGGACAGACCGGGGACAGTACACACAGACAGAGCGGGGACAGTACACACGGACAGAGGGGGGACAGTACACACAGACAGACCAGGGACAGTACACACAGACAGACCGGGGACAGTACACACAGACAGAGTGGGGACAGTACACACAGACAGAGTGGGGACAGTACACACAGACAGAGTGGGGACAGTACACACTGACAGAGTGGGGACAATACACACTGACAGAGTGGGAACAGTACACACAAACAGAGAGGGGACAGTACACACAGACAGAGTGGGGACAGTACACACGGACAGAGTGGGGACAGTAGACAGAGACAGAGTGGGGACAGTACACACAGACAGAGTGGGGAGAGTACACACAGACAGAGGGGGGACTGTACACACAGACAGAGCGGGGACAGTACACACAGACAGAGGGGGGACAGTACACACAGACAGAGGGGGGACAGTACACACGGACAGAGCGGGGACAGTACACACAGACAGAGGGGGGACAGTACACACGGACAGAGCGGGGACAGTACACACAGACAGAGTGGGGACAGTACACACAGACAGAGCGGGGATAGTACACACGGACAGACCGGGGACAGTACACACAGACAGAGCGGGGACAGTACACACGGACAGAGGGGGGACAGTACAGACAGACAAACCGGGGACAGTACACCCGGACAGAGTGGGGACAGTACACACGGACAGAGTGGGGACAGTACACAGAGACAGAGTGGGGACAGTACACACAGACAGAGTGGGGACAGTACACACAGACAGAGCGGGGACAGTACACACGGACAGACCGGGGACAGTACACACAGAGTGGGGACAGTACACACAGAGTGGGGACAGTACACACAGACAGAGCGGGGACAGTACAAACAGACAGAGGGGGGACAGTACACACAGACAGAGGGGGGACAGTACACACAGACAGACAGGGGACAGTACACACAAGAGAGAGGGGACAGTACACACAGACAGAGGGGGGACTGTACACACAGACAGAGGGGGGACAGTACACACAGACAGAGCGGGGACAATACACACGGACAGAGGGGGGACAGTACACACAGCCCGAGGGGGGACAGTATACACAGACAGTGGGGGGACAGTACACACAGACAGACCGGGGACAGTACACACAGACAGAGTGGGGACAGTACACACAGACAGAGTGGGGACAGTACACACAGACAGACCGGGGACAGTACACACAGACAAACCGGGGACAGTACACACAGACAGAGAGGGGACAGTACACACGGATAGAGTGGGGACAGTACACACAGACAGAGTGGTTACAGTACAGACAGACAGAGTGGGGACAGTACACACTGACAGAGTGGGGACAGTACACACAGACAGAGTGGGGACAGTACACACAGACAAAGTGGGGACAGTACACACAGACAGAGTGGGGACAGTACACACTGACAGAGTGGGGACAGTACACACAGACAGAGTGGGGACAGTACACACGGACAGAGTGGGGACAGTACACACGGACAGAGTGGGGACAGTACACACGGACAGAGCGGGTCAGTACACACGGACAGAGCGGGGACAGTACACACGGACAGAGCGGGAACAGTACACACGGACAGAGCGGGGACAGTACACACAGACAGAGCGGGGACAGTACACACGGACAGACCGGGGAGAGTACAGACAGACAGAGTGGGGACAGTACAGACAGACAGACCGGGGACAGTACACACAGACAGAGGGGGGACAGTACACACAGACAGAGCGGGGACAGTACTGACGGACAGAGCGGGGACAGTACACACAAACAGAGCGGGGACAGTACACTCAGACAGAGGGGGGACAGTACACACAGACAGAGTGGGGACAGTACACACAGACAGAGCGGGGACAGTACAGACAGACAGAGGGGGGACAGTACACACAGACAGACCGGGGACAGTACACACAGACAGAGCGGGGACAGTACTGACGGACAGAGCGGGGACAGTACACACAGACAGACCGGGGACAGTACAGACAGACAGAGTGGGGACAGTACACACAGACAGAGCGGGAACAGTGCTGACGGACAGAGCGGGGACAGTACACACGGACAGACCGGGGACAGTACACACAGACAGAGCGGGAACAGTACAGACGGACAGAGCGGGGACAGTACACACAGACAGAGCGGGGACAGTACAGACAGACGGAGTGGGGACAGTACACACAGACAGACCGGGGACAGTACACACAGACAGAGGGGGGACAGTACACACAGACAGACCGGGGACAGTACACACAGACAGAGCGGGGACAGTACTGATGGACAGAGCGGGGACAGTACACACAGACAGAGTGGGGACAGTACACACAGACAGAGCGGGGACAGTACACTCAGACAGAGGGGGGACAGTACACACAGACAGAGTGGGGACAGTACACACAGACAGAGCGGGGACAGTACACACAGACAGAGCGGGGACAGTACACACAGACAGACCGGGGACAGTACACACAGACAGAGCGGGGACAGTACTGACGGACAGAGCGGGGACAGTACACACAGACAGACCGGGGACAGTACAGACAGACAGAGTGGGGACAGTACACACAGACAGAGCGGGAACAGTGCTGACGGACAGAGCGGGGACAGTACACACGGACAGATCGGGGACAGTACACACAGACAGAGCGGGAACAGTACAGATGGACAGAGCGGGGACAGTACACACAGACAGAGCGGGGACAGTACAGACAGACAGAGTGGGGACAGTACACACAGACAGAGTGGGGACAGTACTGACGGACAGACCGGGGACAGTACACACGGACAGACAGGGGACAGTACACACAGACAGAGTGGGGACAGTACACACAGACAGAGCGGGGACAGTACACACAGACAGAGCGGGGACAGTACACACGGACAGAGCGGGGACAGTACACACGGACAGAGTGGGGGACAGTACACACAGACAGAGTGGGGACAGTACACTCAGACAGAGTGGGGACAGTACACACAGACAGAGTGGGGACAGTACACACGGACAGAGTGGGGACAGTACACACGGACAGAGTGGGGACAGTACACACGGACAGAGTGGGGACAGTACACACGGACACAGCGGGTCAGTACACACGGACAGACCGGGGACAGTACACACAGACAGAGTGGGGACAGTACACACAGACAGAGCGGGGACAGTACACACAGACAGACCGGGGACAGTACACACAGACAGACCGGGAAAGTACACACAGACAGACCGGGGACAGTACAGACAGACAGAGTGGGGACAGTGCTGACGGACAGAGCGGGGACAGTACACACGGACAGACCGGGGACAGTACACACGGACAGACCGGGGACAGTACACACAGACAGAGCGGGAACAGTACAGACGGACAGAGCGGGGACAGTACACACAGACAGAGCGGGGACAGTACAGACAGACAGAGTGGGGACAGTACACACAGACAGACCGGGGACAGTACACACAGACAGAGGGGGGACTGTACACACAGGCAGACCGGGGACAGTACACACAGACACAGTGGGGACAGTACACACGGACAGACCGGGGACAGTACACACAGACAGAGTGGGGACAGTACACACAGACAGAGTGGGGACAGTACACACAGACAGAGCGGGGACAGTACACACGGACAGAGCGGGGACAGTACACACGGACAGAGCGGGGACAGTACACACGGACAGAGCGGGGGACAGTACACACAGACAGAGTGGGGACAGTACACACAGACAGAGTGGGGACAGTACACACAGACAGAGTGGGGACAGTACACACGGACAGACCGGGGACAGTACACACGGACAGACCGGGGACAGTACACACAGACAGAGTGGGGACAGTACACACGGACAGAGTGGGGACAGTACACACGGACAGAGTGGGGACAGTACACACGGATAGAGTGGGGACAGTACACACGGACAGAGCGGGGACAGTACACACGGACAGAGCGGGGACAGTACACACGGACAGAGCGGGGGACAGTACACACAGACAGAGTGGGGACAGTACACACAGACAGAGTGGGGACAGTACACACAGACAGAGTGGGGACAGTACACACGGACAGACCGGGGACAGTACACACGGACAGACCGGGGACAGTACACACAGACAGAGTGGGGACAGTACACACGGACAGAGTGGGGACAGTACACACGGACAGAGTGGGGACAGTACACACGGATAGAGTGGGGACAGTACACACGGACAGACCGGGGACAGTACACACAGACAATCAGAGTGAAGGTGTACACACAGAGAGACAGAGTGAGGGGATATACACAGACAGACAGAGTGAGGGGATATACACAGACAGACAGTGAGAGGGGGTACACACAGACAGACAGAGTGAGGGGATATACACAGACAGACAGAGAGAGGGGGTACACACAGACAGACAGAGTGAGGGGATATACACAGACAGACAGAGAGAGGGGGTACACACAGACAGACAGAGTGAGGGGATATACACAGACAGACAGAGAGAGGGGGTACACACAGACAGACAGAGTGAGGGGATATACACAGACTGACAGAGTGAGGGGATATACACAGACAGACAGAGAGAGGGGGTACACACAGACAGACAGAGTGAGGGGATATACACAGACAGACAGAGAGAGGGGGTACACACAGACAGACAGAGTGAGGGGATATACACAGACAGACAGAGAGAGGGGGTACACACAGAGAGACAGAGAGAGGGGGTACACACAGAGAGACAGAGAGAGGGGATATACACAGACAGACAGAGAGAGGGGGTACACACAGAGAGACAGAGAGAGGGGGTACACACAGACAGACAGACAGAGGGGGTACACACAGCCAGACAGAGAGGGGGTACACACAGACAGACAGAGTGAGGGGGTACACACAGACAGACAGAGAGAGGGGGTACACACAGAGAGACAGAGAGAGGGGGTACACACAGCCAGACAGAGAGGGGGTACACACAGACAGACAGAGTGAGGGGGTACACACAGACAGACAGAGAGAGGGGGTACACACAGAGAGACAGAGAGAGGGGGTACACACAGAGAGACAGAGCAAGGGGGTACACACAGAGAGACAGAGAGAGGGGGTACACACAGAGAGACAGAGAGTGGGGGTACACACAGAGAGACAGAGAGAGGGGGTACACACAGAGAGACAGAGCGAGGGGGTACACACAGAGAGACAGAGAGAGGGTGTACACACAGAGAGACAGAGCGAGGGGGTACACACAGAGAGACAGAGAGAGGGGCTACACACAGAGAGGCAGAGTGAGGGGGTACACACAGAGAGACAGAGCAAGGGGGTACACACAGAGAGACAGAGAGAGGGGGTACACACAGAGAGACAGAGCAAGGGGGTACACACACAGAGAGACAGAGTGAGGGGGTACACACAGAGAGACAGAGCGAGGGGGTACACACAGAGAGACAGAGAGAGGGGGTACACACAGAGAGACAGAGAGAGGGGGTACACAAAGACAGACAGAGAGAGGGGGTACACACAGAGAGACAGAGCGAGGGGGTACACACAGAGAGACAGAGAGAGGGGGTACACACAGTGAGACAGAGAGAGGGGGTACACACAGAGAGACAGATGAGGGGATACACACAGAGAGACAGAGCGAGGGGGTACACACAGAGAGACAGAGAGAGGGGGTACACACAGACAGACAGATGAGGGGGTACACACAGAGAGAAAGAGAGAGGGGGTACACACAGACAGACAGAGAGAGGGGGTACACACAGAGAGACAGAGAGAGGGGGTACACACAGAGAGACAGAGCAAGGGGGTACACACAGAGAGACAGAGAGAGGGGGTACACACAGAGAGACAGAGCGAGGGGGTACACACAGAGAGACAGAGAGAGGGGGTACACACAGAGAGACAGAGAGAGGGGGTACACACAGAGAGACAGAGCAAGGGGGTACACACAGAGAGACAGAGAGACAGAGCGAGGGGGTACACACAGAGAGACAGAGAGAGGGGGTACACACAGAGAGGCAGAGCGAGGGGGTACACACAGACAGACAGAGAGAGGGGGTACACACAGAGAGACAGAGTGAGGGGGTACACACAGAGAGACAGAGAGAGGGGGTACACACAGACAGACAGAGAGAGGGGGTACACACATAGAGACAGAGTGAGGGGGTACACACAGAGAGACAGAGAGAGGGGGTACACACAGACAGAAAGAGAGAGGGGGTACACACAGACAGACAGAGAGAGGGGGTACACACAGAGAGACAGAGCGAGGGGGTACACACAGAGACACAGAGCAAGGGGGTACACACAGACAGACAGAGTGAGGGGGTACACACAGACAGACAGAGAGACGAGGTACACACAGAGAGACAGAGTGAGGGGGTACACACAGAGTGACAGAGTGAGGGGGTACACACAGAGAGACAGAGCGAGGGGGTACACACAGAGAGGCAGAGAGAGGGGGTACACACAGAGAGACAGAGCGAGGGGGTACACACAGAGAGACAGAGAGAGGGGGTACACACAGAGAGAGGGGGTACACACAGACAGACAGAGAGAGGGGGTGCACACAGAGAGACAGAGAGAGGGGGTACACATAGAGAGACAGAGAGAGGGGGTACACACAGAGAGGCAGAGAGAGGGGGTACACACAGAGAGAGGGGGTACACACAGAGAGACAGAGAGAGGGGGTACACACAGAGAGAGGGGGTACACACAGACAGACAGAGAGAGGGGGTACACACAGAGAGACAGAGAGAGGGGGTACACACAGAGAGACAGAGCGAGGGGGTACACACAGAGAGGCAGAGAGAGGGGGTACACACAGACAGACAGAGGGAGGGGGTACACACAGAGAGACAGAGAGAGGGGGTACACACAGAGAGACAGAGCGAGGGGGTACACACAGAGAGACAGAGAGAGGGGGTACACACAGAGAGAGGGGGTACACACAGACAGACAGAGAGAGGGGGTACACACAGACTGACAGAGTGAGGGGGTACACACAGAGAGACAGAGAGAGGGGGTACTCACAGACTGACAGAGTGAGGGGGTACACACAGACAGGCAGAGCGAGGGGGTACACACAGAGAGACAGAGAGAGGGGGTACACACCGAGAGGCAGAGAGAGGGGGTACACACACAGAGGCAGAGAGAGGGGGTACACACAGACAGACAGAGAGAGGGGGTACACACGGAGAGACAGAGCGAGGGGGTACACACAGCGATGCAGAGAGAGGGGGTACACACAGAGAGGCAGAGAGAGGGGGTACACACAGAGAGACAGAGCGAGGGGGTACACACAGAGAGACAGAGAGAGGGGGTACACACAGAGAGGCAGAGAGAGGGGGTACACACAGAGAGACAGAGCGAGGGGGTACACACAGAGAGACAGAGCGAGGGGGTACACACAGAGAGACAGAGAGAGGGGCTACACACAGAGAGGCAGAGTGAGGGGGTACACACAGAGAGACAGAGCAAGGGGGTACACACAGAGAGACAGAGAGAGGGGGTACACACAGAGAGACAGAGCAAGGGGGTACACACAGAGAGACAGAGAGAGGGGGTACACACAGAGAGACAGAGCAAGGGGGTACACACACAGAGAGACAGAGTGAGGGGGTACACACAGAGAGACAGAGCGAGGGGGTACACACAGAGAGACAGAGCGACGGGATACACACAGAGAGACAGAGCGAGGGGATACACACAGAGAGACAGAGAGAGGGGGTACACACAGACAGACAGATGAGGGGGTACACACAGAGAGACAGAGAGAGGGGGTACACACAGACAGACAGAGAGAGGGGGTACACACAGAGAGACAGAGAGAGGGGGTACACACAGAGAGACAGAGCAAGGGGGTACACACAGAGAGACAGAGAGAGGGGGTACACACAGAGAGACAGAGCGAGGGGGTACACACAGAGAGACAGAGAGAGGGGGTACACACAGAGAGACAGAGAGAGGGGGTACACACAGAGAGACAGAGCAAGGGGGTACACACAGAGAGACAGAGAGACAGAGAGAGGGGATATACACAGACAGACAGAGAGAGGGGGTACACACAGAGAGACAGAGAGAGGGGGTACACACAGACAGACAGACAGAGGGGGTACACACAGACAGACAGAGAGGGGGGGTACACACAGAGAGACAGAGAGTGGGGGTACACACAGAGAGACAGAGAGAGGGGGTACACACAGAGAGACAGAGCGAGGGGGTACACACAGAGAGACAGAGAGAGGGGGTACACACAGAGAGACAGAGCGAGGGGGTACACACAGAGAGACAGAGAGAGGGGCTACACACAGAGAGGCAGAGAGAGGGGGTACACACAGAGAGACAGAGAGAGGGGGTACACACAGAGAGACAGAGCAAGGGGGTACACACAGAGAGACAGAGAGAGGGGGTACACACAGAGAGACAGAGAGAGGGGGTACACACAGAGAGACAGAGAGAGGGGGTACACACACAGAGAGACAGAGTGAGGGGGTACACACAGAGAGACAGAGCGAGGGGGTACACACAGACAGACAGATGAGGGGATACACACAGAGAGACAGAGTGAGGGGGTACACACAGAGAGACAGAGAGAGGGGGTACACACAGACAGACAGATGAGGGGGTACACACAGAGAGACAGAGAGAGGGGGTACACACAGACAGACAGAGAGAGGGGGTACACACAGAGAGACAGAGAGAGGGGGTACACACAGAGAGACAGAGCAAGGGGGTACACACAGAGAGACAGAGAGAGGGGGTACACACAGAGAGACAGAGCGAGGGGGTACACACAGAGAGACAGAGAGAGGGGGTACACACAGAGAGACAGAGCAAGGGGGTACACACAGAGAGACAGAGAGACAGAGCGAGGGGGTACACACAGAGAGACAGAGAGAGGGGGTACACACTGAGAGGCAGAGCGAGGGGGTACACACAGACAGACAGAGAGAGGGGGTACACACAGAGAGACAGAGTGAGGGGGTACACACAGAGAGACAGAGAGAGGGGGTACACACAGACAGACAGAGAGAGGGGGTACACACAGAGAGACAGAGTGAGGGGGTACACACAGAGAGACAGAGAGAGGGGGTACACACAGAGAGACAGAGTGAGGGGGTACACACAGAGTGACAGAGTGAGGGGGTACACACAGAGAGACAGAGAGAGGGGGTACACACAGAGAGACAGAGCGAGGGGGTACACACAGAGAGGCAGAGAGAGGGGGTACACACAGAGAGACAGAGCGAGGGGGTACACACAGAGAGACAGAGCGAGGGGGTACACACAGAGAGACAGAGAGAGGGGGTACACACAGAGAGAGGGGGTACACACAGACAGACAGAGAGAGGGGGTGCACACAGAGAGACAGAGAGAGGGGGTACACACAGAGAGACAGAGAGAGGGGGTACACACAGAGAGACAGAGAGAGGGGGTACACACAGAGAGACAGAGCGAGGGAGTACACACAGAGAGACAGAGCGAGGGGGTACACACAGAGAGACAGAGAGAGGGGGTACACACAGAGAGACAGAGCGAGGGGGTACACACAGACAGACAGAGAGAGGGGGTACACACAGAGAGACAGAGCGAGGGGGTACACACAGAGAGACAGAGAGAGGGGGTACACACAGTGAGACAGATGAGGGGGTACACACAGAGATCGGGGGTACACACAGTGAGACAGATGAGGGGGTACACACAGAGAGACAGAGAGAGGGGGTACACACAGTGAGACAGAGAGAGGGTGTACACACAGAGAGACAGAGAGAGGGGGTACACACAGAGAGACAGAGAGAGGGGGTACACAAAGAGAGACAGAGCGAGGGGGAACACACAGAGAGACAGAGCGAGGGGGTACACAAAGACAGACAGAGCGAGGGGGAACACACAGACAGACAGAGAGAGGGGGTACACACAGACTGACAGAGCGAGGGGGTACACACAGAGAGACAGAGCGAGTGGGTACACACAGACAGACAGAGAGAGGGGGTACACACAGAGAGACAGAGAGAGGGGGTACACAAAGAGAGACAGAGCGAGGGGGTACACAAAGACAGACAGAGAGAGGGGGTACACACAGAGAGACAGAGCGAGGGGCAACACACAGAGAGACAGAGAGAGGGGGTACACACAGAGAGACAGAGAGAGGGGGTACACACAGACAGACAGAGAGAGGGGGTACACACAGAGAGACAGAGAGAGGGGGTACACACAGAGAGACAGAGCGACGGGGTTCACACAGACAGTAAGAGAGAGGGGGTACACACAGAGAGACAGAGAGAGGGGGTACACACAGAGAGACAGAGCGAGGGGGTACACACAGAGAGACAGAGAGAGGGGGTACACACAGAGAGACAGAGAGAGGGGGTACACACAGACTGACAGAGAGAGGGGGTACACACAGAGAGACAGAGCGAGGGGGTACACAAAGACAGACAGAGCGAGGGGGTACACACAGAGAGACAGAGCGAGGGGGTACACACAGAGAGACAGAGCGAGGGGGTACACACAGACAGACAGAGAGAGGGGGTACACACAGAGAGACAGAGCGAGGGGGTGCACACAGAGAGACAGAGCGAGGGGGTACACACAGAGAGACAGAGAGAGGCGGTACACACAGAGAGACAGACGAGGGGGTACACACAGAGAGACAGAGCGAAGGGGTACACACAGACAGACAGAGAGAGGGGGAACACACAGAGAGACAGAGCGAGGGGGTACACAAAGACAGACAGAGCGAGGGGGAACACACAGAGAGACAGAGCGAGGGGGTACACACAGAGAGACAGAGAGAGGGGGTACACACAGAGAGACAGAGCGAGGGGGTACACACAGAGAGAGGGGGTACACACAGTGAGACAGATGAGGGGGTACACACAGAGAGACAGAGAGAGGGGGTACACACAGAGAGACAGAGAGAGGGGGTACACACAGAGAGACAGAGAGAGGGGGTACACACAGAGAGAGGGGGTACACACAGACAGACAGAGAGAGGGGGTACACACAGACTGACAGAGTGAGGGGGTACACACAGAGAGACAGAGAGAGGGGGTACTCACAGACTGACAGAGTGAGGGGGTACACACAGACAGGCAGAGCGAGGGGGTACACACAGAGAGACAGAGAGAGGGGGTACACACCGAGAGGCAGAGAGAGGGGGTACACACACAGAGGCAGAGAGAGGGGGTACACACAGACAGACAGAGAGAGGGGGTACACACGGAGAGACAGAGCGAGGGGGTACACACAGCGATGCAGAGAGAGGGGGTACACACAGAGAGGCAGAGAGAGGGGGTACACACAGAGAGACAGAGCGAGGGGGTACACACAGAGAGACAGAGAGTGGGGGTACACACAGAGAGGCAGAGAGAGGGGGTACACACAGAGAGACAGAGCGAGGGGGTACACACAGAGAGACAGAGCGAGGGGGTACACACAGAGAGACAGAGAGAGGGGCTACACACAGAGAGGCAGAGTGAGGGGGTACACACAGAGAGACAGAGCAAGGGGGTACACACAGAGAGACAGAGAGAGGGGGTACACACAGAGAGACAGAGCAAGGGGGTACACACAGAGAGACAGAGAGAGGGGGTACACACAGAGAGACAGAGCAAGGGGGTACACACACAGAGAGACAGAGCGAGGGGGTACACACACAGAGACAGAGCGAGGGGATACACACAGAGAGACAGAGCGAGGGGATACACACAGAGAGACAGAGAGAGGGGGTACACACAGACAGACAGATGAGGGGGTACACACAGAGAGACAGAGAGAGGGGGTACACACAGACAGACAGAGAGAGGGGGTACACACAGAGAGACAGAGAGAGGGGGTACACACAGAGAGACAGAGCAAGGGGGTACACACAGAGAGACAGAGAGAGGGGGTACACACAGAGAGACAGAGCGAGGGGGTACACACAGAGAGACAGAGAGAGGGGGTACACACAGAGAGACAGAGAGAGGGGGTACACACAGAGAGACAGAGCAAGGGGGTACACACAGAGAGACAGAGAGACAGAGAGAGGGGATATACACAGACAGACAGAGAGAGGGGGTACACACAGAGAGACAGAGAGAGGGGGTACACACAGACAGACAGACAGAGGGGGTACACACAGACAGACAGAGAGGGGGGGTACACACAGAGAGACAGAGAGTGGGGGTACACACAGAGAGACAGAGAGAGGGGGTACACACAGAGAGACAGAGCGAGGGGGTACACACAGAGAGACAGAGAGAGGGGGTACACACAGAGAGACAGAGCGAGGGGGTACACACAGAGAGACAGAGAGAGGGGCTACACACAGAGAGGCAGAGAGAGGGGGTACACACAGAGAGACAGAGAGAGGGGGTACACACAGAGAGACAGAGCAAGGGGGTACACACAGAGAGACAGAGAGAGGGGGTACACACAGAGAGACAGAGAGAGGGGGTACACACAGAGAGACAGAGAGAGGGGGTACACACACAGAGAGACAGAGTGAGGGGGTACACACAGAGAGACAGAGCGAGGGGGTACACACAGACAGACAGATGAGGGGATACACACAGAGAGACAGAGTGAGGGGGTACACACAGAGAGACAGAGAGAGGGGGTACACACAGACAGACAGATGAGGGGGTACACACAGAGAGACAGAGAGAGGGGGTACACACAGACAGACAGAGAGAGGGGGTACACACAGAGAGACAGAGAGAGGGGGTACACACAGAGAGACAGAGCAAGGGGGTACACACAGAGAGACAGAGAGAGGGGGTACACACAGAGAGACAGAGCGAGGGGGTACACACAGAGAGACAGAGAGAGGGGGTACACACAGAGAGACAGAGCAAGGGGGTACACACAGAGAGACAGAGAGACAGAGCGAGGGGGTACACACAGAGAGACAGAGAGAGGGGGTACACACTGAGAGGCAGAGCGAGGGGGTACACACAGACAGACAGAGAGAGGGGGTACACACAGAGAGACAGAGTGAGGGGGTACACACAGAGAGACAGAGAGAGGGGGTACACACAGACAGACAGAGAGAGGGGGTACACACAGAGAGACAGAGTGAGGGGGTACACACAGAGAGACAGAGAGAGGGGGTCCACACAGAGAGACAGAGTGAGGGGGTACACACAGAGTGACAGAGTGAGGGGGTACACACAGAGAGACAGAGAGAGGGGGTACACACAGAGAGACAGAGCGAGGGGGTACACACAGAGAGGCAGAGAGAGGGGGTACACACAGAGAGACAGAGCGAGGGGGTACACACAGAGAGACAGAGAGAGGGGGTACACACAGAGAGAGGGGGTACACACAGACAGACAGAGAGAGGGGGTGCACACAGAGAGACAGAGAGAGGGGGTACACACAGAGAGACAGAGAGAGGGGGTACACACAGAGAGACAGAGAGAGGGGGTACACACAGAGAGACAGAGCGAGGGAGTACACACAGAGAGACAGAGCGAGGGGGTACACACAGAGAGACAGAGAGAGGGGGTACACACAGAGAGACAGAGCGAGGGGGTACACACAGACAGACAGAGAGAGGGGGTACACACAGAGAGACAGAGCGAGGGGGTACACACAGAGAGACAGAGAGAGGGGGTACACACAGTGAGACAGATGAGGGGGTACACACAGAGATCGGGGGTACACACAGTGAGACAGATGAGGGGGTACACACAGAGAGACAGAGAGAGGGGGTACACACAGTGAGACAGAGAGAGGGTGTACACACAGAGAGACAGAGAGAGGGGGTACACACAGAGAGACAGAGAGAGGGGGTACACAAAGAGAGACAGAGCGAGGGGGAACACACAGAGAGACAGAGCGAGGGGGTACACAAAGACAGACAGAGCGAGGGGGAACACACAGACAGACAGAGAGAGGGGGTACACACAGACTGACAGAGCGAGGGGGTACACACAGAGAGACAGAGCGAGTGGGTACACACAGACAGACAGAGAGAGGGGGTACACACAGAGAGACAGAGAGAGGGGGTACACAAAGAGAGACAGAGCGAGGGGGTACACAAAGACAGACAGAGAGAGGGGGTACACACAGAGAGACAGAGCGAGGGGCAACACACAGAGAGACAGAGAGAGGGGGTACACACAGAGAGACAGAGAGAGGGGGTACACACAGACAGACAGAGAGAGGGGGTACACACAGAGAGACAGAGAGAGGGGGTACACACAGAGAGACAGAGCGACGGGGTTCACACAGACAGTAAGAGAGAGGGGGTACACACAGAGAGACAGAGAGAGGGGGTACACACAGAGAGACAGAGAGAGGGGGTACACACAGACTGACAGAGAGAGGGGGTACACACAGAGAGACAGAGCGAGGGGGTACACAAAGACAGACAGAGCGAGGGGGTACACACAGAGAGACAGAGCGAGGGGGTACACACAGAGAGACAGAGCGAGGGGGTACACACAGACAGACAGAGAGAGGGGGTACACACAGAGAGACAGAGCGAGGGGGTGCACACAGAGAGACAGAGCGAGGGGGTACACACAGAGAGACAGAGAGAGGCGGTACACACAGAGAGACAGACGAGGGGGTACACACAGAGAGACAGAGCGAAGGGGTACACACAGACAGACAGAGAGAGGGGGAACACACAGAGAGACAGAGCGAGGGGGTACACAAAGACAGACAGAGCGAGGGGGAACACACAGAGAGACAGAGCGAGGGGGTACACACAGAGAGACAGAGAGAGGGGGTACACACAGAGAGACAGAGCGAGGGGGTACACACAGAGAGAGGGGGTACACACAGTGAGACAGATGAGGGGGTACACACAGAGAGACAGAGAGAGGGGGTACACACAGTGAGACAGAGAGAGGGGGTACACACAGAGAGACAGAGAGAGGGGGTACACACAGAGAGAGGGGGTACACACAGTGAGACAGATGAGGGGGTACACACAGAGAGACAGAGAGAGGGGGTACACACAGAGAGACAGAGCGAGGGGGAACACACAGAGAGACAGAGAGAGGGGGTACACACAGTGAGACAGATGAGGGGGTACACACAGAGAGAGGGGGTACACACAGTGAGACAGATGAGGGGGTACACACAGAGAGACAGAGAGAGGGGGTACACACAGAGAGACAGAGAGAGGGGGTACACACAGAGAGACAGAGCGAGGGGGAACACACAGAGAGACAGAGAGAGGGGGTACACACAGAGAGACAGAGAGAGGGGGTACACACAGAGAGACAGAGCGAGGGGGTACACAAAGACAGACAGAGCGAGGGGGTACACACAGAGAGACAGAGAGAGGGGGTACACACAGTGAGACAGATGAGGGGGTACACACAGAGAGAGGGGGTACACACAGTGAGACAGATGAGGGGGTACACACAGAGAGACAGAGAGAGGGGGTACACACATAGAGACAGAGAGAGGGGGTACACACAGAGAGGCAGAGCGAGGGGGTACACACAGACAGACAGAGAGAGGGGGTACACACAGAGAGACAGAGTGAGGGGGTACACACAGAGAGACAGAGAGAGGGGGTACACACAGACAGACAGAGAGAGGGGGTACACACAGAGAGACAGAGTGAGGGGGTACACACAGAGAGACAGAGCGAGGGGGTACACACAGACAGAAAGAGAGAGGGGGTACACACAGACAGACAGAGAGAGGGGGTACACACAGAGAGACAGAGTGAGGGGGTACACACAGAGAGACAGAGAGAGGGGGTACACACAGAGAGACAGAGCGAGGGGGTACACACTGAGAGGCAGAGAGAGGGGGTACACACAGAGAGACAGAGCGAGGGGGTACACACAGAGAGACAGAGCGAGGGGGTACACACAGAGAGACAGAGAGAGGGGGTACACACAGAGAGACAGAGAGAGGGGGTACACACAGAGAGAGGGGGTACACACAGACAGACAGAGAGAGGGGGTGCACACAGAGAGACAGAGAGAGGGGGTACACACAGACAGACAGAGAGAGGGGGTACACACAGAGAGGCAGAGAGAGGGGGTACACACAGAGAGAGGGGGTACACACAGACAGACAGAGAGAGGGGGTACACACAGAGAGACAGAGAGAGGGGGTACACACAGAGAGACAGAGCGAGGGGGTACACACAGAGAGACAGAGAGAGGGGGTACACACAGAGAGACAGAGCGAGGGGGTACACACAGAGAGGCAGAGAGAGGGGGTACACACAGACAGACAGAGAGAGGGGGTACACACAGAGAGACAGAGAGAGGGGGTACACACAGAGAGAGGGGGTACACACAGACAGACAGAGAGAGGGGGTACACACAGAGAGACAGAGAGAGGGGGTACACACAGAGAGACAGAGCGAGGGGGTACACAGAGAGAGACAGAGAGAGGGGGTACACACAGAGAGACAGAGCGAGGGGGTACACACAGAGAGGCAGAGAGAGAGGGTACACACAGACAGACAGAGAGAGGGGGTACACACAGAGAGACAGAGAGAGGGGGTACACACAGAGAGACAGAGCGAGGGGGTACACACAGAGAGACAGAGAGAGGGGGTACACACAGAGAGAGGGGGTACACACAGAGAGACAGAGAGAGGGGGTACACACAGACTGACAGAGTGAGGGGGTACACACAGAGAGACAGAGAGAGGGGGTACACACAGACTGACAGAGTGAGGGGGTACACACAGAGAGGCAGAGCGAGGGGGTACACACAGAGAGACAGAGAGAGGCGGTACACACAGAGAGGCAGAGAGAGGGGGTACACACAGAGAGGCAGAGAGAGGGGGTACACACAGACAGACAGAGAGAGGGGGTACACACAGAGAGACAGAGCGAGGGGGTACACACAGAGAGGCAGAGAGAGGGGGTACACACAGAGAGGCAGAGCGAGGGGGTACACACAGAGAGACAGAGCGAGGGGGTACACACAGAGAGGCAGAGAGAGGGGGTACACACAGAAAGACAGAGCGAGGGGGTACACACAGAGAGACAGAGCGAGGGGGTACACACAGACAGACAGAGAGAGGGGGTACACACAGAGAGACAGAGCGAGGGGGTACACACAGAAAGACAGAGTGTGGGGGTACACACAGACAGACAGAGAGAGGGGGTACACACAGAGAGACAGATGAGGGGGTACACACACAGAGACAGAGAGAGGGGGTTCACACAGAGAGACAGAGCGAGGGAGTACACACAGAGAGACAGAGAGAGGGGGTACACACAGAGAGACAGAGAGAGGGGGTACACACAGAGAGACAGAGCGAGGGGGTACACACAGAGAGACAGAGAGAGGGGGTACACACAGTGAGACAGATGAGGGGGTACACACAGAGATCGGGGGTACACACAGTGAGACAGATGAGGGGGTACACACAGAGAGACAGAGAGAGGGGTTACACACAGTGAGACAGAGAGAGGGTGTACACACAGAGAGACAGAGAGAGGGGGTACACACAGAGAGACAGAGAGAGGGGGTACACACAGAGAGACAGAGAGAGGGGGTACACAAAGAGAGACAGAGCGAGGGGGAACACACAGAGAGACAGAGCGAGGGGGTACACAAAGACAGACAGAGCGAGGGGGAACACACAGACAGACAGAGAGAGGGGGTACACACAGAGAGACAGAGAGAGGGGGTACACACAGAGAGACAGAGCGAGGGGGTACACACAGAGAGACAGAGCGAGTGGGTACACACAGACAGACAGAGAGAGGGGGTACACACAGAGAGACAGAGAGAGGGGGTACACACAGAGAGACAGAGAGAGGGGGTACACAAAGACAGACAGAGCGAGGGGGAACACACAGAGAGACAGAGCGAGGGGGTACACACAGACAGACAGAGAGAGGGGGTACACACAGAGAGACAGAGCGAGGGGGTACACAAAGACAGACAGAGAGAGGGGGTACACACAGAGAGACAGAGCGAGGGGCTACACACAGAGAGACAGAGAGAGGGGGTACACACAGAGAGACAGAGAGAGGGGGTACACACAGTCAGTCAGAGAGAGGGGGTACACACAGACAGACAGAGAGAGGGGGTACACACAGAGAGACAGAGCGAGGGGGTACACACAGACAGACAGAGAGAGGGGGTACACACAGAGAGACAGAGAGAGGGGGTACACACAGAGAGACAGAGAGAGGCGGTACACACAGAGAGACAGACGAGGGGGTACACACAGAGAGACAGAGCGAGGGGGTACACACAGACAGACAGAGAGAGGGGGAACACACAGAGAGACAGAGCGAGGGGGTACACAAAGACAGACAGAGCGAGGGGGAACACACAGAGAGACAGAGCGAGGGGGTACACACAGACAGACAGAGAGAGGGGGTACACACAGAGAGACAGAGCGAGGGGGTACACACAGAGAGACAGAGAGAGGGGGTACACACAGAGAGACAGAGAGAGGGGGTACACACAGAGAGACAGAGCGAGGGGGAACACACAGAGAGACAGAGAGAGGGGGTACACACAGAGAGACAGAGAGAGGGGGTACACACAGAGAGACAGAGCGAGGGGGTACACAAAGACAGACAGAGCGAGGGGGTACACACAGAGAGACAGAGAGAGGGGGTACACACAGAGAGACAGAGCGAGGGGATACACACAGAGAGACAGAGAGAGGGGGTACACACAGAGAGACAGAGCGAGGGGGTACACACAGAGAGACAGAGCGAGGGGGTACACACAGAGAGACAGAGAGAGGGGGTACACACAGAGAGACAGAGAGAGGGGGTACACAAAGACAGACAGAGCGAGGGGGTACACACAGAGAGACAGAGCGAGGGGGTACACACAGACAGACAGAGAGAGGGGGTACACACAGAGAGACAGAGCGAGGGGGTACACACAGAGAGACAGAGAGAGGCGGTACACACAGAGAGACAGACGAGGGGGTACACACAGAGAGACAGAGCGAGGGGGTACACACAGACAGACAGAGAGAGGGCGAACACACAGAGAGACAGAGCGAGGGTTTACACAAAGACAGACAGAGCGAGGGGGAACACACAGAGAGACAGAGCGAGGGGGTACACACAGAGAGACAGAGAGAGGGGGTACACACAGAGAGACAGAGCGATGGGGTACACACAGAGAGAGGGGGTACACACAGTGAGACAGATGAGGGGGTACACACAGAGAGACAGAGAGAGGGGGTACACACAGTGAGACAGAGAGAGGGGGTACACACAGAGAGACAGAGAGAGGGGGTACACACAGAGAGAGGGGGTACACACAGTGAGACAGATGAGGGGGTACACACAGAGAGACAGAGAGAGGGGGTACACACAGAGAGACAGAGCGAGGGGGAACACACAGAGAGACAGAGCGAGGGGGTACACACAGAGAGACAGAGAGAGGGGGTACACACAGTGAGACAGATGAGGGGGTACACACAGAGAGAGGGGGTACACACAGTGAGACAGATGAGGGGGTACACACAGAGAGACAGAGAGAGGGGGTACACACAGTGAGACAGAGTGAGGGGGTACACACAGAGAGACAGAGTGAGGGGGTACACACAGTGAGACAGAGCGAGGGGGTACACACAGAGAGACAGAGAGAGGGGGTACACACAGAGAGACAGAGAGAGGGGGTACACAAAGACAGACAGAGCGAGGGGGAACACACAGAGAGACAGAGCGAGGGGGTACACAAAGACAGACAGAGCGAGGGGGAACACACAGAGAGACAGAGCGAGGGGGTACACACAGAGAGACAGAGAGAGGGGGTACACACAGAGAGAAAGAGAGAGGGGGTACACACAGAGAGACAGAGCGAGTGGGTACACACAGAGAGACAGAGAGAGGGGGTACACAAAGAGAGACAGAGAGAGGGGGTACACAAAGAGAGACAGAGAGAGGGGGTACACACAGAGAGACAGAGAGAGGGGGTACACAAAGAGAGACAGATGGAGGGGGTACACAAAGACAGACAGAGCGAGGGGGTACACACAGAGAGACAGAGCGAGGGGGTACACACAGAGAGACAGAGAGAGGGGGTACACACAGACAGACAGAGAGAGGGGGTACACACAGAGAGACAGAGAGAGGGGGTACACACAGAGAGACAGAGCGAGGGGGTACACACAGACAGACAGAGAGAGGGGGTACACACAGAGAGACAGAGAGAGGGGGTACACACAGAGGGACAGAGAGAGGGGGTACACAAAGACAGACAGAGCGAGGGTGTACACAAAGACAGACAGAGCGAGGGGGTACACACAGAGAGACAGAGAGAGGGGGTACACACAGAGAGACAGAGCGAGGGGGTACACACAGACAGACAGAGAGAGGGGGTACACACAGAGAGACAGAGCGAGGGGGTACACACAGACAGACAGAGAGAGGGGGTACACACAGAGAGACAGAGCGAGGGGGTACATACAGAGAGACAGAGAGAGGGGGTACACACAGAGAGACAGACGAGGGGGTACACACAGAGAGACAGAGCGAAGGGGTACACACAGACAGACAGAGAGAGGGGGTACACACAGACAGACAGAGAGAGGGGGTACACACAGAGAGACAGAGCGAGGGGGTACACACAGAGAGACAGAGAGAGGGGGTACACACAGAGAGACAGAGAGAGGGGGTACACACAGAGAGAGGGGGTACACACAGACAGACAGAGAGAGGGGGTGCACACAGAGAGACAGAGAGAGGGGGTACACACAGACAGACAGAGAGAGGGGGTACACACAGAGAGGCAGAGAGAGGGGGTACACACAGAGAGAGGGGGTACACACAGACAGACAGAGAGAGGGGGTACACACAGAGAGACAGAGAGAGGGGGTACACACAGAGAGACAGAGCGAGGGGGTACACACAGAGAGACAGAGAGAGGGGGTACACACAGAGAGACAGAGCGAGGGGGTACACACAGAGAGGCAGAGAGAGGGGGTACACACAGACAGACAGAGAGAGGGGGTACACACAGAGAGACAGAGAGAGGGGGTACACACAGAGAGAGGGGGTACACACAGACAGACAGAGAGAGGGGGTACACACAGAGAGACAGAGAGAGGGGGTACACACAGAGAGACAGAGCGAGGGGGTACACAGAGAGAGACAGAGAGAGGGGGTACACACAGAGAGACAGAGCGAGGGGGTACACACAGAGAGGCAGAGAGAGGGGGTACACACAGACAGACAGAGAGAGGGGGTACACACAGAGAGACAGAGAGAGGGGGTACACACAGAGAGACAGAGCGAGGGGGTACACACAGAGAGACAGAGAGAGGGGGTACACACAGAGAGAGGGGGTACACACAGAGAGACAGAGAGAGGGGGTACACACAGACTGACAGAGTGAGGGGGTACACACAGAGAGACAGAGAGAGGGGGTACACACAGACTGACAGAGTGAGGGGGTACACACAGAGAGGCAGAGCGAGGGGGTACACACAGAGAGACAGAGAGAGGCGGTACACACAGAGAGGCAGAGAGAGGGGGTACACACAGAGAGGCAGAGAGAGGGGGTACACACAGACAGACAGAGAGAGGGGGTACACACAGAGAGACAGAGCGAGGGGGTACACACAGAGAGGCAGAGAGAGGGGGTACACACAGAGAGGCAGAGCGAGGGGGTACACACAGAGAGACAGAGCGAGGGGGTACACACAGAGAGGCAGAGAGAGGGGGTACACACAGAAAGACAGAGCGAGGGGGTACACACAGAGAGACAGAGCGAGGGGGTACACACAGACAGACAGAGAGAGGGGGTACACACAGAGAGACAGAGCGAGGGGGTACACACAGAAAGACAGAGTGTGGGGGTACACACAGACAGACAGAGAGAGGGGGTACACACAGAGAGACAGATGAGGGGGTACACACACAGAGACAGAGAGAGGGGGTTCACACAGAGAGACAGAGCGAGGGAGTACACACAGAGAGACAGAGAGAGGGGGTACACACAGAGAGACAGAGCGAGGGGGTACACACAGAGAGACAGAGAGAGGGGGTACACACAGTGAGACAGATGAGGGGGTACACACAGAGATCGGGGGTACACACAGTGAGACAGATGAGGGGGTACACACAGAGAGACAGAGAGAGGGGTTACACACAGTGAGACAGAGAGAGGGTGTACACACAGAGAGACAGAGAGAGGGGGTACACACAGAGAGACAGAGAGAGGGGGTACACACAGAGAGACAGAGAGAGGGGGTACACAAAGAGAGACAGAGCGAGGGGGAACACACAGAGAGACAGAGCGAGGGGGTACACAAAGACAGACAGAGCGAGGGGGAACACACAGACAGACAGAGAGAGGGGGTACACACAGAGAGACAGAGAGAGGGGGTACACACAGAGAGACAGAGCGAGGGGGTATACACAGAGAGACAGAGCGAGTGGGTACACACAGACAGACAGAGAGAGGGGGTACACACAGAGAGACAGAGAGAGGGGGTACACACAGAGAGACAGAGAGAGGGGGTACACAAAGAGAGACAGAGCGAGGGGGTACACAAAGACAGACAGAGAGAGGGGGTACACACAGAGAGACAGAGCGAGGGGCTACACACAGAGAGACAGAGAGAGGGGGTACACACAGAGAGACAGAGAGAGGGGGTACACACAGACAGTCAGAGAGAGGGGGTACACACAGACAGACAGAGAGAGGGGGTACACACAGAGAGACAGAGCGAGGGGGTACACACAGACAGACAGAGAGAGGGGGTACACACAGAGAGACAGAGAGAGGGGGTACACACAGAGAGACAGAGAGAGGCGGTACACACAGAGAGACAGACGAGGGGGTACACACAGAGAGACAGAGCGAGGGGGTACACACAGACAGACAGAGAGAGGGGGAACACACAGAGAGACAGAGCGAGGGGGTACACAAAGACAGACAGAGCGAGGGGGAACACACAGAGAGACAGAGCGAGGGGGTACACACAGACAGACAGAGAGAGGGGGTACACACAGAGAGACAGAGCGAGGGGGTACACACAGAGAGACAGAGAGAGGGGGTACACACAGAGAGACAGAGAGAGGGGGTACACACAGAGAGACAGAGCGAGGGGGAACACACAGAGAGACAGAGAGAGGGGGTACACACAGAGAGACAGAGAGAGGGGGTACACACAGAGAGACAGAGCGAGGGGGTACACAAAGACAGACAGAGCGAGGGGGTACACACAGAGAGACAGAGAGAGGGGGTACACACAGAGAGACAGAGCGAGGGGATACACACAGAGAGACAGAGAGAGGGGGTACACACAGAGAGACAGAGCGAGGGGGTACACACAGAGAGACAGAGCGAGGGGGTACACACAGAGAGACAGAGAGAGGGGGTACACAAAGACAGACAGAGCGAGGGGGTACACACAGAGAGACAGAGCGAGGGGGTACACACAGACAGACAGAGAGAGGGGGTACACACAGAGAGACAGAGCGAGGGGGTACACACAGAGAGACAGAGAGAGGCGGTACACACAGAGAGACAGACGAGGGGGTACACACAGAGAGACAGAGCGAGGGGGTACACACAGACAGACAGAGAGAGGGCGAACACACAGAGAGACAGAGCGAGGGGGTACACAAAGACAGACAGAGCGAGGGGGAACACACAGAGAGACAGAGCGAGGGGGTACACACAGAGAGACAGAGAGAGGGGGTACACACAGAGAGACAGAGCGAGGGGGTACACACAGAGAGAGGGGGTACACACAGTGAGACAGATGAGGGGGTACACACAGAGAGACAGAGAGAGGGGGTACACACAGTGAGACAGAGAGAGGGGGTACACACAGAGAGACAGAGAGAGGGGGTACACACAGAGAGAGGGGGTACACACAGTGAGACAGATGAGGGGGTACACACAGAGAGACAGAGAGAGGGGGTACACACAGAGAGACAGAGCGAGGGGGAACACACAGAGAGACAGAGCGAGGGGGTACACACAGAGAGACAGAGAGAGGGGGTACACACAGTGAGACAGATGAGGGGGTACACACAGAGAGAGGGGGTACACACAGTGAGACAGATGAGGGGGTACACACAGAGAGACAGAGAGAGGGGGTACACACAGTGAGACAGAGTGAGGGGGTACACACAGAGAGACAGAGTGAGGGGGTACACACAGTGAGACAGAGCGAGGGGGTACACACAGAGAGACAGAGAGAGGGGGTACACACAGAGAGACAGAGAGAGGGGGTACACAAAGACAGACAGAGCGAGGGGGAACACACAGAGAGACAGAGCGAGGGGGTACACAAAGACAGACAGAGCGAGGGGGAACACACAGAGAGACAGAGCGAGGGGGTACACACAGAGAGACAGAGAGAGGGGGTACACACAGAGAGAAAGAGAGAGGGGGTACACACAGAGAGACAGAGCGAGTGGGTACACACAGAGAGACAGAGAGAGGGGGTACACAAAGAGAGACAGAGAGAGGGGGTACACACAGAGAGACAGAGAGAGGGGGTACACAAAGAGAGACAGATGGAGGGGGTACACAAAGACAGACAGAGCGAGGGGGTACACACAGAGAGACAGAGCGAGGGGGTACACACAGAGAGACAGAGCGAGGGGGTACACACAGAGAGACAGAGAGAGGGGGTACACACAGACAGACAGAGAGAGGGGGTACACACAGAGAGACAGAGAGAGGGGGTACACACAGAGAGACAGAGCGAGGGGGTACACACAGACAGACAGAGAGAGGGGGTACACACAGAGAGACAGAGAGAGGGGGTACACACAGAGAGACAGAGAGAGGGGGTACACAAAGACAGACAGAGCGAGGGTGTACACAAAGACAGACAGAGCGAGGGGGTACACACAGAGAGACAGAGAGAGGGGGTACACACAGAGAGACAGAGCGAGGGGGTACACACAGACAGACAGAGAGAGGGGGTACACACAGAGAGACAGAGCGAGGGGGTACACACAGACAGACAGAGAGAGGGGGTACACACAGAGAGACAGAGCGAGGGGGTACATACAGAGAGACAGAGAGAGGGGGTACACACAGAGAGACAGACGAGGGGGTACACACAGAGAGACAGAGCGAAGGGGTACACACAGACAGACAGAGAGAGGGGGTACACACAGACAGACAGAGAGAGGGGGTACACACAGAGAGACAGAGCGAGGGGGTACACACAGAGAGACAGAGAGAGGGGGTACACACAGAGAGACAGAGCGAGGGGGTACACACAGAGAGACAGAGAGAGGGGGTACACACAGACTGACAGAGAGAGGGGGTACACACAGACAGACAGTGAGAGGGGGTACACACAGAGAGACAGAGCGAGGGTGTACACACAGAGAGACAGAGAGAGGGGGTACACACAGACAGACAGAGTGAGGGGGTACACACAGAGAGACAGAGAGAGGGGGTACACACAGACAGACAGAGAGAGGGGGTACACACAGACAGACAGAGAGAGGGGGTACACACAGACAGACAGTCAGAGTGACGGTGTACACATATACAGAGTCGGGCAGCATGGACAAGTAGATCAGAGCAGCACAGGGAGACATCAGATGAAAAGTAGAGAGGATCTGCCGTGTGGGAATGCTGTACTTACTTTGTGAGGTGCAGCATGGCTGTGCTAATGTTATGACCTGTATAGGCACTACACTCATAGAACACGATGTTGTATTCCTAGAGAGAGGGACGGAGACGAGGAGGAAGTGAGAGCAGCTCATTGCTCACAGTCACTGTGTATGGAACTACTGTGTGGAAGCAGGCCATTCAGTCCATCATATCCACACTGACCCTCTGAAGAGTATCCCATCTAGACCCACCTTCACCGCACCCTATTCCTGTATCACTGCATTTAGCAAGGCCAATCCACCCTAACCTGCACATCCCTGGACACTATGGGCACTTTAGCACGGCCAATCCACCCTGACATCTTTGGACTGTGGGAGGAAACCGGAGCACCCGGAGGAAACCCACGCAGACACGGGGAGAATGTGCAAACTCCACACAGTCAGTCGCCTGAGGCGGGAATCGAAGCTGAGTCTTTCGCACTATGAGTCATGATGCCAGACCTCTTAGAGACAGCCATTAGGAACCACGCCATCAGTGTGTGCACTGTTACTGAAGCTGCTCTGTCATCCATGATGCGATAAAGGTGAGGGGTCACTGAGCTCACTGGGGTTAGTGTGACGAGAGACAAATTCGGCTCTGTCATTGGTTGGCTGGATGGGTGCTCCCTGTGCCACAAACATTCCAAGTGTAGTGAACGAGATCTCCCCCCGCCCCCCTTCAGGGAGTTGAGAGAAGGCTGACTTCAGCAGGTCCTGGGCAAGCTCCAACCAGTTCCCATTGAGTGGCATCAGCTGCCAACCGGGCATGTGGACGGTGGGTGAGATGCCGGTGCTAATGAACCTGTGTAGATAGAGTCTGTCCGACTGAGCTCACAGAGGCAATGGGACAACACGGGGGGGAGGATGCGTTCCTCAGTATTGGCTGCGATGGAGCACCAAGTGTCAGCAACGGGCACCAACCTGGGCAAGACGCTGCCCCTCAGGAGTGGGCACCTGACGGTGAGCAAGATCGTCTATCTTGTTCCCCAGAAGAAGGACGGCAACGTTATCGTCCACTGTTTCCTGGGAAAAGACAGTTGGGAGAACAACACGCAGAGATGGGGAAAGAGAGGGAGGGATGGAGAGATTATGGTGGCGAGAGAGAGAGAGAGAGAGATGGAGTGAGAGAAACAGAGATGGGGAAGAGAAATAGAGGGTGATAAAGAAAAAAGATGCAAGGGGAAGAGAGAGGTGGGTTGAGAGGGGAATGGCAGGAGAAAGATGGAGGGAGAGGGAGTGGAGGGAGAGAGAAAAGAGAGGGAGAAATAAAGAGGAGACAGAGGAAGAAAAATTGAGTGAGAAATGGAAGGGAAGGAAAACAGAGAGATGCAGGCAGATAGAAAAAAGAGAGACAATGTGGAAAACAGGGAGTCACGGAGAATGGATGGGACAGAGAGAGGGAAACAGAGTGAAAGGGATAGAAAGATGGAGGAAAAGGAGAAAGACAGAAAGGCAGAGGAGAGAAGAAATAAACAGTGAGTGTGAGAGAGAGAGAAAGAGAGCGATGGATGGAGAGGAAGAAGGGGAGAGTGGAAAGGTAAAGAGCAAGAGGGAGATTTGCCTTGTTATAGTGAGTATTGTTTGGCACTCTCACTGTCACTGTATACAGTGCCTGCATTTAAAAAGTGTGTTTTAATCACAGTTTCTGCCCTTTTCACACATCCACATCCAAAGAAGTGATTTGAAGATCCAATTACAATTGATCTGGTGGTAACTACAGCTCGAAGGATAAAAGCTCCGAGGGTGGATGTGCCCTGTTCCTCCTTCCAGCGGAGCCAGGAGGGGGTGTCCTCCGATCACCCGAAGGAACAGCTAGCTCCCTGGTGACTACCGCTTTCAAAATGCAGCATGACTGGCATTGCACAGAACAGGAGGGCCCGCTTCGATACACACACAGGCACCCAACTACATAACTCCTCTGCATAGCCCTGAAGCAACATGAGGGATGCAGTTACCCCAAGAGACCATTGTCAAGTAGATGTTGGTGAAATGATCTGCTTTATCTGAACATGGGAGTGCAGCGTAGGTTCACGAGGTCAATTCCTGGAATGGCAGGATTGCCTTACACGGAAAGACTGAAGCGACTGGGCTTGTATACCCTTGAGTTTAGAAGACCGAGAGGGGATCTGATTGAAACGTATAGGATTATGAAAGGATTGGACACTCTGGCAGGAGGGAACATATTTCCGCTGATGGGTGAGCGCCGAACCAGAGGACACAACTTAAAAATACGGGGTAGACCATTTAGGACAGAGATGAGGAGAAACTACTTCACCCAGAGAGTGGTGGCTGTGTGGAATGCTCTGCCCCAGAGGGCAGTGGAGGCCCAGTCTCTGGATTCATTTAAGAAAGAATTGGATAGAGCTCTTAAAGATAGTGGAGTCAAGGGGTATGGAGATAAGGCTGGAACAGGATACTGATTAGGAATGATCAGCCATGATCATATTGAATGGCGGTGCAGGCTCGAAGGGCAGAATGGCCTACTCCTGCATCTATTGTCTATTGGCTATTGTCTATTGTCTATGACAGGAGCATGCAATTACACCGTCCAACACAATCCTCCTGCTGGCTGTGCCTTCAGTTTTAATTCCCTCACAGGTTTGAGCGTCACTGGCTGGCCCAGCATTTATTGCCCCACCATTAGTTGACCCTTGAGTTGGTGATGGTGAACGGCCATCTTGAACAACAGCAGCCAATGGGGTGCAGGTACAACCACGGTGCCCTTAGGGAGGGAGTTCCAGGATCTTAACCCAGCGACGGGGCGGGGGACGGCAGTATATTTCCCAGTCAGGATGGCGAGTGGCTTGGAGGGGAACTTGCAGGGACTGGTGTTCCCTTGTACCTGCTGGAGGGAAGTGGGCGTGGGAGGTGCTGTCTAATGATCTTTGGTGAATTTCTGCAATGCATTCTGGGAGGGGGTGTTTGTGGGTGTGGGGCCAATCAAATGGGGGCTGCTTTGTCCTGGAGGGTGTCGAGCTTCTTGAGTGTTGTTGGAGCTGCCCCCACCCAGGGTAAGTGGGGAGTATTCCTGACTTGTGCCTTGGAGGTGGTGGGGAGTCAGGAGGTGAGTTACTCTCCACAGTATTCCTACGCTCTGACCTGCTCTTGTAGCCACATTACTAGTATGTCGAGCCCAGTTCAATTTCTGGTTATTGGTAACCCCAGGACGTTGATAGTGGAGGACTCAGTGATGGTAATGCCTTTGAATATCAAGGGTAGTGGTTAGATTATCTTTACCTGGAAATGGTTATTGTTCACAGACTGTTTCATTATCTAAGGAGTCATGAATGGTGCTATCAGACATGCAGTCTGCAGTGATCTATAGTTGTTTTCCACTCAAAGCTGGGAAAACTAAAACTCTTCTCTTCAGCCCCTTTCCGTTCAGTGTCATCGCCATGAACAGTGCCATTCTCCACGGGATGAGGCTGTGTCTAACAGACACAGGGTTAAGAGTGACACTCATGAGCCAAGTGAGAAGGACAGGCCAGTAGTACCTGTGCATGACCCCAAATGGGCCTTGGAGACCTACCATCATTGATCAGAAAAAAAGCAGATCCATGTTGGTAAACATCTACCTGTTTCAGTGTGCCTACAGGAAGGTTCAGGGACTGATCCCTGAACGCGGAGAGCTCTCATGCAGCTGAAAGCACTAGAATTTAAATGTCTCTCACCTTGACAGACGCCAGCCAGTAGCGTACCTCGGTGAATGAGTTGGACGATGTAATGTCATACATCACGATCACCCCGTCGGCCTTTCTGAAGAACTGCTTGGTTAAACTGCGGAATCTGAGCAGAGAGAAGAGCAGAGCAGTCAGAGGCATGGGCAACAGTTAAAGGAGCCAATCACTGAAGGGGGTCAGGGCTCACATGACTGGCCATTAGCTCATTTCCACTTCCTGTCAAAACTCTTTCTTGAGATACATAATGTCACTAGAAGAGGGAGGATACCACAAAAGGAAAAACTAATTTTAAAAAAACCAATAGTGGTAATGTCCTAACCTCTTGGCTAGGAGGCCATGTGTGTCATACCTGAACAGGTTATTTAGAAAGTATCCGTGGAGCTATGTTTCAAAGTTACACAAGACAAGTCGGGCCAATACATGTCATCCACTGGTTTTATTAGGTTTTCCTGCTGGGAAATACTGGGAATGGGTCACCCAACCATGACCGTGCCAAACTCCAGCCTACCACGTACCAGGGTCAAGGAGGTCACTGGCCGTTTACCAAACACTCCAAGTGGGGGGGTGACAGCAGGGGGAGGGTGAACAGTGGTCACGGTCCATGTCAGTACCAATACAGAGGGGGGTAAGAGAGATCAGTGCTTGTTGTGGAGGAATAGTGAGGTGGGAAAGAAAGGGTTAAACTGGACGTCAGAGGCAGCAAGTCAGCCTAGAAACAGGAGGATTGAGCAGATCTGTCTGCACTCAGACACCCAGAGAGAGCTACTGGGACGGAGGTGTGATCGATGAAAAATTGGGCTGGTCCTGGACAGCTCTAGGGGCTGCATCTCAATGCCAACTGATGCCCTCATGGGTGAGTGTGCTGATGAACTGGGCTAATATGTCCACTCCAGTCCAGTTTCTGGGGATCGGTAACCCCAGGATGTTGGTGGTGGGGGGTTTCAGTGATGGTAAAACTTTTGAATATCATGGGGCAGGGGTTAAATGCTCTTTCAGTGGAAATAGTTATTGGACACAAAACTGGTGATGCAACTGGAGAGGACGAGAGCCAACTTGGCAAGGGGATAGGAGGGACGAGGTGTTAGGAGGGACACAGTGATAGGAGGGACACGGTGATAGGCGGGACACGGTGATAGGAGGGACACGGTGATAGGAGGGACGAGGTGATAGGAGGAACGAGGTGATAGGAGGGACACGGTGATAGGAGGGACACGGTGATAGGAGGGACACGGTGATAGGAGGGACACGGTGATAGGAGGGACAAGGTGATAGGAGGGACACGGTGATAGGCGGGACACGGTGATAGGAGGGACACGGTGATAGGAGGGACACAGTGATAGGAGGGACAAGGTGATAGGAGGGACACGGTGATAGGAGGGACAAGGTGATAGGAGGGACACGGTGATAGGAGGGACACGGTGATAGGAGGGACACAGTGATAGGAGGGACACGGTGATAGGAGGAACACGGTGATAGGAGGGACACGGTGATAGGAGGAACACGGTGATAGGAGGGACACGGTGATAGGAGGGACACGGTGATAGGAGGAACGAGGTGATAGGAGGGACACGGTGATAGGAGGGACACGGTGATAGGAGGGACACGGTGATAGGAGGAACGAGGTGATAGGAGGGACACGGTGATAGGAGGGACACGGTGATAGGAGGAACGAGGTGATAGGAGGGACACGGTGATAGGAGGAACACGGTGATAGGAGGAACGAGGTGATAGGAGGGACACGGTGATAGGAGGGACACGGTGATAGGAGGAACGAGGTGATAGGAGGAACGAGGTGATAGGAGGGACACGGTGATAGGAGGGACACGGTGATAGGAGGGACACGGTGATAGGAGGAACGAGGTGATAGGAGGGACACGGTGATAGGAGGGACACGGTGATAGGAGGGACACGGTGATAGGAGGAACGAGGTGATAGGAGGAACGAGGTGATAGGAGGGACACGGTGATAGGAGGGACACGGTGATAGGAGGAACGAGGTGATAGGAGGGACACGGTGATAGGAGGGACACGGTGATAGGACGGATACGGTGATAGGACGGATACGGTGATAGGAGGGACACGGTGATAGGAGGGACACGGTGATAGGAGGGACACGGTGATAGGAGGAACGAGGTGATAGGAGGGACACGGTGATAGGAGGGACACGGTGATAGGAGGGACACGGTGATAGGAGGAACGAGGTGATAGGAGGAACGAGGTGATAGGAGGGACACGGTGATAGGAGGGACACGGTGATAGGAGGAACGAGGTGATAGGAGGGACACGGTGATAGGAGGGACACGGTGATAGGACGGATACGGTGATAGGACGGATACGGTGATAGGAGGGACACGGTGATAGGAGGGACACGGTGATAGGAGGGACACGGTGATAGGAGGAACGAGGTGATAGGAGGAACACGGTGATAGGAGGGACACGGTGATAGGAGGAACGAGGTGATAGGAGGGACACGGTGATAGGAGGGACACGGTGATAGGAGGGACACGGTGATAGGAGGAACGAGGTGATAGGAGGAACACGGTGATAGGAGGAAGGTGACAAGGTGATAGGAGGAAGGATGGAGCATGAGGAAGGAGAAACATGACGCACAGAGATTTGGGCGAAGGTGGTAATAGTAAAGTGGAAGTCCGAAGACTTTAAGTTAGATCAGGCAGAAAAGCAATTGGAATAAATCTAAATAAGATTTCAAGTTAACACATATGTGAACATCCCAAAGCACACATGTAGGATTGCTCGCTGAGCTGGGAGGTTCGTTTTGTCACCCTACTTGGTAACATCTTCAGTGAGTCTCTGGGTGAAGCACTCCTGATGATTCCTGCTTTCTGTTTATATGTTTGGGTTTTTTTGGGTTGGTGATGTCAGTGAGTAAACCTACATCCAGAACCTCAACCTGAGCTACAAATCTTCTCAAAACCCGCTAATTCCAAAGCATGATAAATAAGGCAGATGAGCTGCAGGTATAAACCAGCCCATTTTGGAGCGATTAAATGTTATGGTGATAAAGGAGACTTGGCTAAATCGTGCAGGTCTGGCTATGGAATGTTTCCGAATACAAGGTGTTCAAAGCTTCTGCATGCCTTTTTGTTAAAGGTGACAGGGCAGATTGAGAAAATGGTTAAATAAGGCACTTGTGTTCCCAGGCTTTCGAAAGAGAGGCAGAGAACACAAACGCAAGAAGGAAATGATTAATGTTTATAAAACCCTGTTTCCCCTCAACCAGAATATCAAGACCAGGCACGGTAGGTTAGTATGGGTGTGAAAGCTGCAGGCAGGGGCTAGAAAAAAACCATGAGAACGATTACAGAGGTGAGGGATTTCACAAACATGGAGAAGCTGAGACTGCTCTTATTGCAAAGTGTGAGAGGAGATTTGACTGAGGTGTTCAAAACCATGAGGATCTGGACCGAGTGGAGAGAGAGAGAGAGAGAGAGCAGGTATTCCCATTGGTGAAAGGTTCGAAACCCAGACAGAACGAACAACACCGATAAAAGAATCAGTGGTGACTTGAGGGAAAGCTGTTTGGAAAGTATTGAGTGGTTAGAGTCTGGGCAGTACTGCCTGAATAAAGGGGGAGTGGGTGGGTGGGTAGGGATGACTAGGTTTCCCGTGTAGAGGAATGGCCAGTTGGCTAAGCTGGCAGAATGGCCTGTTGTACTGATAGGGCAGTGTGAAGCTGTGTCAGACCTTGTACAATTGGCTCAATGTGGGAAACCTGAGTCTCTCTCTCTTGACAGAGGTTGGTCATTCTAACCTGTCTGTCAGGCTGCCTCACTCCCAGCTTTGAGTTGACAGTGTGGACTGAAATACTGCACACTGCTTTTCCAGCTCTCGGGGAGGCCAGCAGCAGGAGGAGGAGGAGGAGGAGGAAGAGGAGTGGGTGACAAGCTGGGGACGGGAGGAAGGCTTCATTCCATTTTCAATCCCTGATCCCCAAAAGGCAGCCCAGGACAGACCAGCCCAATGGACACCAGCAACGATCTCCCAGGTACAGGGGAGGGGGAGGGGGAGGGGGAGGGGGAGGGTCAGGGGTGTGAGGATTGGAGTTAGATGTAACAGGGTTAAAGAAAAGAGATAACAGCGATAGGGTTAAAGCTAGAGTGAGGGCTGTGTGGGTTGGAGTTAGAGTTGGGGTTAGGGTTAGGGTTCGGACTGTGTGGGTTTAGGTTAGGGTTAAGACTGCGTGTTTGGGTTACGGTTAGAGTTAGGGTTAGGGCTGTGTGCGTTGGGTTAGGGTTAGGGTTAGGGCTGTGTGGGTTTAGGTTAGGGTTAGGGTTAGGGTTAAGGTTAGGGTTAGAGCTGTGTAGGTTGGATTAGGGTTAGGTCGATAGGGTTAGGGTTAGGTTAGGGATAGGGTTAGGGTTTGGGTTAGGGTTAGGGTTAGGGACAGTGATAGGGATAGGGATAGGGTTAGGGTTAGGGTTAGGGTTAGGGTTAGGGTTTGGGTTAGGGTTAGGGCGATAGGGTTAGGTTTAGGGTTAAGGGTTAGGGTTAGGCTTAAGGATAGGGTTAGGGTTAGGGTTAGGGTTAGGGTTAGGGTTAGGAATAGGGTTAGGGTTAGGGCGATAGGGTTAGGGTTAGGGTTATGGATAGGGTTAGGGTTAAGGAATGGCTTGGGGCGATAGGGTTAGGGTTCGGATTAAGGATAGGCTTGGTGCGATAGGGTTAGGGTTAGAGTTTAGGGTTAGGGTTAGGGTTAAGGATAGGCTTGGGGCAATAGGGTTAAGGTTAGGGCTAAGGGTTAGGGTTAGGGTTAAGGATAGGGTTAGGATTAGGGTTAGGATTAGGGTTAGGCTTCGCGTTACGGTTAGAACTGTGTGGGTTAGGGTTAGGGATAGGGTTAGGGTTAGGGTTAGAGTTAGAACTGTGTCGGTTAGCGTTAGAGGTTAGGGTTAGGGTTAGGGATAGGGTTAGGGTTAGGGTTAGGGATAGGGATAGGGTTAGGGAAAGGGTTAGGGTTAGGGATAGTGTTAGAGTTAGGGTTAGGGACAGGGTTAGGGTTAGGGTTAGGGTTAGAACTGTGTGGGTTAGGGTTAGGGTTAGGGTTAGGGTTAGGGTTAGGGTTAGGGTTAGGGTTAGGGTTAGGGTTAGAACTGTGTGGGTTAGGGTTAGAGGTACGGTAGGGTTAGGGTTAGGGTTAGGGTTAGGGTTAGAACTGTGTGGGTTAGGGTTAGAGGTACGGTTACGATAGGGTTAGGGTTAGGGTTAGGGTTAGGATTAGGGTTAGGTTTAGAGGTACGGTTACAGCGATAGGGTTAGGGTTAGCGTTAGAGGTACGGTTATGGCTATGTGGGTTAAGATTAGGGTTAGGGCTGCATGGGATAGGGTTAGAGTTAGGTCTGTGCGATTTGACATTAGGGTTAGGGTTAGGGTTAGGGATAGGCTTAGGGCGACAGGGTTAGGGTTGGGGCTATGTGTGTTGGGATGAGTTAGGGTACGGGCTTTGTTGGTGTGGGTTAGGGTTGCGGTTAGCATTAGGGCAATGTGCGTTGTGGTTAGGGTTAGGGCTGCATGTGTTTAGGTTAGGGTTAGGGTTAGGTACAGGGTAGAGCGTGTATGGGTTAGGGTTCGGGTTATCACTGTGCAAGATAGGGTTAGGACTATGGTTAGGTCTGTGTGGGTTGGGATGGGTGAGTGTTGGGGTGAGAGTTAGGGCTGTGTGTGTGTTGTGATTAGCGTTAGGATAGTGTGGTTAGGGTTAGGGTTAGAGTGAGGGTAGTGTGGTTAGGGTTGGGTTAAGGTCAGTGTTTGGGCTGTGTGCGTTGGGATTTGTGTTAGAGCGATAGGGTTAGGGTTAGGGTTAGGGCTGTGTAGGTTGTGGTTTGGGTTAGGGCCTTGGGTTAAGGCTAGGGTAACGGCCAGGGTTAGGGCTGTGTGGTCAGGGTTAGGGTAACGGCCAGGGTTAGGGCTGTGTGGTTAGGGTTAGGGTTAGGATAGTGTGGGTTGAGGTTAGGTTTAGGGTTAGGGTTAGGTTTAGGACTGCAATAGGGTTAAGGTTAGGTTTATGGTTAAGGTTAGTGTTAGTGTTAAGGTGGGTTAGTTTTAGGGCTAGTATTAGGGTTAGGGCTCACATTAAGGTTAGAACTGTGTGGGTTAGAGTTAGAGTTAGGGTTAGGGTTCGGGCACTGTGGGTTGGGTTAGGTTTAGGATTAGGGTTAGAGCTGTGTGGTTACAGTTAGGGTTAAGGTTAGGGTTAGGGTTAGGGTTAGGGTTAGGGATGCCTCGGTTGGGTTTAGGGTTCGGGTTAGGGTTAGTGCTGTGTGGGTTGGGGTTAGAGTTCAGATTCGGGATGTGGTTTGTGAGTTAGTGGTCAGGGTTCGGGTTGTGTGGGATGTGGTTGAGGTTAGGGCAGTGTGGGTTCGGATTAGGGTTAGGACTGTGTGGGTTGTGGTTAGGGTTAGGGCTGTGTGGGTTGGAGTTAATGTTAGAGCTGTGGGGCTGAGGGTTAGGGTGAGGATAGGGTTAGAGTTAGGGATAGGGTGAGGGCTGTGTGGGTTGGGGTTAAGTTTAGGTTTCTGTGGGTTAGGTTTAGGGTTAGGGTTAGGCTTAGTGTTAGAGTTAGGGGTAAGGTTTGGGTTAGGGTTAAGTCTGTGTGCGTTGGGGTTAGGGCTAGGCCTGTGTGGTTAACGTTAGGGTTAGGGTTAAAGTTCGGGCTAGGGCTGTGTAGGTTGGGGTTAGTGTTAGGGTTAGGTTTAGGGTTATGGCGGTGTGTGTTGAGGTTAGGGTTAGGGTTGTGTTGTTAAGGTTAGGGTTAGGGTTCAGTTTTTGGCTAGGATTTGGGCTGCAATAGGGTTAGGGTTAGGGTTAGGGTTAGGGTTAGGGCGATAGGGTTAGGGTTAGGGCTAGGGTTAGGGCGATAGGGTTAGGGTTAGGGCTAGGGTTGGGGTTAGGGTTAGGGCAATAGGGTTGGGGTTAGGGCTAGTGTTGGGGTTCGGGCTAGGGTTGGGGTTAGGGTTAGGGCGATAGGGTTAGGTTTAGGGCTAGGGTTAGAGCTGTATGGGTTGGGGTTAGTGTTAGGTTTAGGTTTAGGGCTCTGTGGGTTAAAGTTAGGGTTAGGGTTAGGGCTGTGTGTGTTGAGGTTAGCGTTAGGTCTGTGTGGATTGGGGTTAAGGTTAGGGTTGTGTGGGTGGAGGTTAGGGTTAGGGGATAAGGTTTAGGCTGTGTAAATTGGGGTTAGGGTTAGGTTTAGGGTTAGGGTTGTGTGGGTTAAGATTAGGGTTCGGCTTGTGTGGGTTGTTTATTGGGTAGGGTTAGGGTTAGGGTTAGAGTTAGAGTTAGAGTTAGGGCTAGGACTGTGTGGGTTGCTATTATGGTGAGTGTTTGGGCTGTGTGCATTGGGGTCTGGGTTAGGGCTGTGTGGGTTGGGGTTAAGGTTAGAGCTGTGTGGCATAGGATTAGGGTGAGAATAGGGTTAGAGTTAGGGTTAGGGTGAGGGATGTGTGGGTTGGGGTTAGGGTTAGGGTTAGGGTTAGGGCGATAGGGTTAGGGTTAGGGTTAGAGCGATAGGGTTAGGGTTAGGGATAGGGCGATAGGGTTAGGGTTAGGGATAGGGCGATAGGGTTAGGGTTAGGTTTAGGGCGATAGGGTTAGAGTTAGGGTTAGGTTTAGGGTTTGGGTTAGGGTTAGGGTTAGGGCTGTGGTAGGGTTACGGTTAGGGATAGGTTCAGGGTAAGTATTCAGGTTGGGGTTAGGGCAAGGCCTGTGTAGGTTGACGTTGGGGTTCGGGCTGTGTGGTTTGGGGTTCGGGTTAGGGTTAGGGTTAGAGTTCGGGTTGGGGTTAGGGAAGAGTTAGGCTTAGGGCTGTGTGGGTTCAGGTTAGGGATAGGGTTAGGGTTCGGGTTCGGGTTAGGGTTCGGGTTGGGGTTAGGTAAGAGTTAGGCTTAGGGCTGTGTGGGTTCGGGTTAGGGTTAGGGTTAGTGTTCGGGTTCGGGTTAGGGTTTTGGTTGAGGTTAGACCTGTGATAGCGTCAGGGTTCAGATTTGGCCTAGGGTTAGGGCTGTGCAGGTTTGGGATTGTCTTTTGTCGATTAGTGTTAGCTTTACAGGTTTAGGGCTAAGAGGAAGCTGATGATAAAGACCTCAGACAGAGTCAGAAATGCAGTTTCTTCCCCACTCTGACCTGTTGACCTCGACAGCAATGACAGGTCCCACACCCATGTGATTAGGTGACTGCTTTGGCTGACAGTCTTCCTCCAGCCACACTATATCTCCAAGGGTATCTGGGAACTGATATCCCCAACAATGTTCCTCCCCCAACCCCATTTCTCATCAATAACCCACTGCCTCCATCAATAACCCACTGCCTCCATCAATAACCCACCGCCTCCATCAATAACCCACCGTCTCCCTCAATAACCCACCGCCTCCATCAATAACCCACCGCCTCCCTCAATAACCCACCGCCTCCATCAATAACCCACCGTCTCCCTCAATAACCCACCGCCTCCATCAATAACCCACCGTCTCCCTCAATAACCCACCGCCTCCATCAATAACCCACCGTCTCCCTCAATAACCCACCGCCTCCATCAATAACCCACCGCCTCCATCAATAACCCACCGCCTCCCTCAATAACCCACCGCCTCCATCAATAACCCACCGCCTCCATCAATAACCCACCGCCTCCCTCAATAACCCACCGCCTCCATCAATAACCCACCGCCTCCCTCAATAACCCACCGCCTCCCTCAATAAGCCACCACCTCCATCAATAACCCACCGCCTCCCTCAATAACCCACCACCTCCCTCAATAACCCACCGCCTCCATCAATAACCCACCGCCTCCCTCAATAACCCACCGCCTCCCTCAATAACCCACCGCCTCCATCAATAACCCACCGCCTCCCTCAATAACCCACCGCCTCCATCAATAACCCACCGCCTCCATCAATAACCCACCGCCTCCCTCAATAACCCACCGCCTCCATCAATAACCCACCACCTCCATCAATAACCCACCGCCTCCATCAATAACCCACCGCCTCCCTCAATAACCCACCGCCTCCCTCAATAACCCACCGCCTCCATCAATAACCCACCGCCTCCCTCAATAACCCACCACCTCCATCAATAACCCACCACCTCCATCAATAACCCACCGCCTCCCTCAATAACCCACCACCTCCATCAATAACCCATCACCTCCCTCAATAACCCACCACCTCCATCAATAACCCACCACCTCCGATTTTCTGTTGCTATCTCCCCCGCCCCGCAGTTCCCCATTGATATCCCCCTACTCCCATTTCCCATTAATGTCCCTCCCCCATCCCCAATCCTCATCAATATTTCCTCCACACTCAATGCTGCCCCCCCCCCTTTTCCATTTGAGGACTCCCATTTCCCCATTAATAACCCCCCTCCCCATATCCTATTTTCCCTGAGCTACTCTACACTATCAGTGTTCGTTCATCTCTGATTGTCTTCAGGCCTGAGTCCTGGAGTTACTGTCCCTTAATATTTGGACGCACCCTCATACTGTCTTGTTAACATACTGGCAGAGAGCTATTCATCCTTAACATTCACACTGACCCCTGAGGTACTGTCCCTTTAATACACTGACCCCTGAGGTACTGTCCCTTTAATAAACTGGCCCCTAATGTACTGTCCCTTTAACAAACTGACCACTAGGGGTACTGTCCCTTTAACAAACTGACCCCTCGGGGTACTGTCCCTTTAACAAACTGACCCCTCGGGGTGCTGTCCCTTTAACACACTGCCCCCTGAGGTACTGTCCTTTTAACAAACTGACCCCTGAGGTACTGTTCCTTTAACACACTGACCCCTCGGGGTACTGTCCCTTTAACACTCTGACCCCTCGGGATACTGTCCCTTTAACACTCTGACCCCTGAGGTACTGTCCCTTTAACAAACTGATCCCTTGGGGGTACTGTCCCTTTAACAAACTGACCCCTGAGGTACTGTCCTTTTAACAAACTGACCCCTGAGGTACTGTCCCTTTAACAAACTGACCCCTCGGGGTACTGTCCCTTTAACATACTGACCCCTGAGGTACTGTTCCTTTAACAAACTGACCCCTGAGGTACTGTCCCTTTAACAAACTGACCCCTCGGGGTACTGTCCCTTTAACAAACTGATCCCTCGGGGTACTGTTCCTTTAACAAACTGACCCCTGAGGTACTGTCCCTTTAACACACTGACCTCTGAGGTACTGTCCTTTTAACAAACTGACCCCTAGGAATACTGTCCCTTTAAGACACTGACCTAAAGGTACTGTTCCTTTAACAAACTGACCCTTAGAGATATTGTCCCTTTAACAAACTGATCCCTGAGGTACTGTCCCTTTAACAAACTGACCCCTAGGGGTACTCTCCCTTTAATACACTGACCCCAAGGAGTACTGCCCCTTTAACACACTGACCCCTGAGGGACTGTCCCTTTAACAGACTGACCCCTAGGGGTACCGACCCTTTAATACACTGACCCCTGAGGCACTGTCCCTTTAATACACTGACACCTAGGGGTACTGTCCATTTAATACACTGACCCCTGAAGTACTGTCCGTTTAACAAACTGATCACTCAGGATACTGTCCCTTTAATACACTGACCCCTCGGGGTCCTGTCCCTTCAATACACAGACCCCTGTCGGTAGTTCTGAAGAACAAACCTGAACTGCTTTCTCTCCACAGATGCTGCCAGATCTGCTGAGATTCTCCAGCAGGGTTTTCACCCCAAGGGGTTCTGGGCCATGACTGAAAGGTTTCCAATCTCATTGCTCTTACACAAATACTGCTGATTGGTTAAATAACCTGAAACCTCAGGCTGCTGATTGGAGACCCCACACTCACCGCTCCTGTCCTGCAGTATCCCAGAGCTGAAGGGCAATGTGTCTGTTGTCCACTGTCAGGGTCTTCACTCGATAGTCTATCCCTGCAATCATGGGGGAAGAGGTCAGAGCAATGACAGGGAATAGTCCAGTTATTAGAACATTCTCTGAGGAAACATCTCCTTCATCACAGGGTGAGGTCTACATCAATCTGATGACAGCAGCATCCCTGAGGTCAGGGCCTGGGCCAGTTACTGTGTAACTCAAGGCTGGCTGGATACCATTTCATTGTGGAACATAACTATGAGCCACCCTTAGACAGCAATACTGCTCTGTCTCACACCATTCACTGCATCAGGACACACAAACTCACAATCCAGACTGACAGTCCAGTGCAGCACTGAGGGAGTGCCACACTCCCATAGAAGCCATCTTCCAGAGAACACATGAAATCAAACAGAACAAGAATGAGTTTAGATTAGATTCCCTACAGTGTGGAAACAGGCCCTTCAGCCCAAGAAGTCCACACCGACCCTCCGAAGAGCAACCCACCCAGACCCATGCCCCTACATCTACCCCGTTACCTAACACTACGGGCAATTTAGCGTGGCCAATTCACCTGACCTGCACATTTTTGGAATGTGGGAGGAAACCGGAGCACCTGGAGGAAACCCACACAGACACGGGGAGAACGTGCAAACTCCACACAGTCAGTCGCCTGAGGCGGGAATTGAACCCGGGTCTCTGACGCTGTGAGGCAGCAGTGCTAACAACTGTGCCACCGTGCCACCCATATTGTCCCCAGTTGCCTTGGCAATATTTATTCATCAAACAAAATCATTCAAAGCTCATTACTGACAGTGGTGTTTGTGGGATCTTACAGTGCGTCAGCTGACTTGTGTTGCTTTCACAGGAAAGGTTCCACTGTTGTGAGATTATAATTAATTGAATAGACTGTTGTCCTTTGAAGCAAAAAAAGAGGACAAATAGATTTGTTCCAACTATTTAAACTCACGAAGGGCCCTGACAGAGAGAAATAGGAGACTGTTTCCAATGGGTAAAGGGCTGATAACACAGCTTACAGATTGAAGGCAAAATGACTTTAAGAAATGTGAAGGAGTAAATTTGTGGAACAGCAGTTAGGAATTGGAATGCCGTGTTTCATTATATGGTAGATCCAGGCTAAATGGTATTCCTCAAAAGGAAATTGCAACAATACTTGAAGAACACTTGAAAAATGCGGAGATATCAGGATGATTGAGGGAATGGGACTTAACAGATTTCACTTTGAAAGAGACAGCGCAGACTCAATGGGCCCTTTTTCTGTCCTATTTAAGTATTCGATGACCATGATCAATTACATTACAAACTAATTTCATTGGCTTTAAACTCTCCAATGGCAGGAACAGACACTATATCAATGCAAGTCTTTCTGTCAGCCCAGGGAGCCTATCTGACAATGATGGGTGTACCAGAAAAAGAAGCCGCACATATTCCCAGGGGATCTCAAAGTGATTGAGAGCTAATCAAAACCTTCTGAGATGTCATCATTGTTCATATACAAACACAGCAGCAGAACTGTACACATCAAAAACCTGTACATAATGAATGAAACAGTTGGCCAAGTCACCTGTTGGGTGGGGGACTCCTACTGGAAAGACAAATTTAATCAAACAACATTAGAGGAAGCTGGCACTCATGGTAAAAGCCATTGACCAATACGACACAGTCTTGAATCTGACAGTGGAGGTGTGAACCACCAATTCCTGGGTTTGGCTTCAGTTTTGGTTGTGTCACTTTCATAGGCTAACATTGGTATTTCACCTGGTTAGCACTAACTAAACCAGGTAACTCTGATAATGAAAACATTCATATGAAAATAACACAGAAATTGGGTATGAAAGTGATGTGACTGTGACCAACTCTTCTATCAGCTTTTCCACTGCGGGATGATCTGAAATATTTACAATAACTAAATTACCAGAATCACCATAACTAACACCAAAACCTAGGAAAGGTTTTGGAAAGGATTATAAGGGATAAGATTTATAATCATCTAGCAAGCAACAATTTGATTTCAGATAGTCAACATGGTTTCGTCAAGGTCTTGTCTCACAAATCTCATTGAGTTTTTTGAGTAGGTGACCAAGCATGTAGATGAGGGTAGGGCAGTTGACATGGACTTCAGTAAAGCTTTTGATAAGGTTCCACATGGGAGGCTGTTGGAGAAAATGCAGAGGCATGGGATTGAGGGTAATTTAGCAGCTTGGGTTAGAAACTGGCTTTCTGAAAGAAAGCAGCAAGTGGTGGTTGATGTAAAATATTCAGCCTGGAGTCCGGTTACTAGTGGTGTGGCAAAAGGATCTGTTTTGGGACCACTGCTGTTTGTCATTTTTATAAATGACTTAGATGCAGGCATAGGTGGATGGATTAGTAAATTTGCAGGTGACACTAAAGTCGATGGAGTAGTGGGCAGTTTGGAAGAATGTTACAGGTTGCAGGGGGACTTGGATAAACTGCAGAATTGGGCTGAGGGGTGGCAAATGGACATCAATGCAGCTAAATGTGAGGTGATGCACTTTGGGAAGAATAACAGGAAGGCAGAGTACTGGGTCAGTGGAAAGATTCTTGGTAGTGTGGGTCTGCAGAGGGATCTTGGAGTCCATGTACATAGATCCCTGAAAGTTGCCACCCAGGTTGGTAGTGCTGTTAAGAAGGCATACGGTGTGTTAGGCTTCATTTATAGAGGGATTGAGTTCTGTAGCTGCAATGTTATGCTGCAACTATACAAAACGCTAGTGCAGCCACACTTGGAATATTGTGTACTAGTCGCCATATTTCGGGAAGGATGTGGAAGCATTGGAAAAGGTGCAGAGGAGATTTACCAGGATGTTACCTGGTTTGGAGGGAAGGTCTTATGAGGAAAGGCTGAGAGATTTGGGTCTGTTCTCATTGGCAAGAAGAAGCTAAGAGGGGATTTGATAGAGACATAAAAGATGATCAGAGGATTAGATAGGGTAGACAGTGAAAGTCTTTTTCCTAGGATGATGATGTTAGCTTGTACGAGGGGTCATAACTACAAATTGAGGGGTGATAGATTTAAGACAGATGTCAGAGGCAGGTTCTTCACTCAGAGAGTGGTAAGGGCTTGGAATGCCCTACCTGCTAATGTAGTTAACTCAGGAGCATTAGGGAGATTTAAACAATCCTTGGATAAGCACATGAATGATGATGGGATAATGTAGGGGGACGAGCTGAGAATAGTTCACAGATCGGCGCAACATCAAGTTCTATGTTTTAACTCAGTGCTAGTCACACTGGCCCCATGCTGTTGTGTGTGATTTACCCTGCTTTATACTGATGCACTGTCGTGGAATATTCTTCATGATTAATCTATGAGTGTTAGCAAACCAGTATAGAGGGAGTCTGACTGTGCATTGTAAAGTAACAAGCTGCATTTGGGTCGTTTTGTGTGGTTCCTCCTGGGTTAAAAGCATTGCTGCCTCCACCAGCTTTCACCGCCCACCCCTAATTGCCCAGTTAAGGGTCAACCACATTGCCGTGGGTCTGAAGTCACTTGTCCCAAACTGGGCAAAGACGGCAGATTTCCTTCTCTGAAGGACACTGGAGAAGCAGGTGGGGGTGATGCATTGATGCCATACCTACTGTGGAGGGTATCCCAGGCTCAAAACTATCATCGGAAAACCGCTGGATGAAGGATGTTTTCCCAGCATTGGCATTGCCAACAAACATGATGTTGTAGAGATGGTCAGGATCCTTGGTGATTCCCACCTGTGGAACAGGAGGAGAGATCTCATGAAGGAGCAACACGATTTCAGTTCACAGAATTGCCACTCCCATTGTAACTGGTGCAGCAAGGCCCTTGCCTCAGAAACTGCAGTGGGAGTACAGAGATCACAGTCAGGTCAACATTCCCAGGAGTCGGGGAGCAGTCTGAACAGGTAATGCAGTAACAAGGGTTCAATTATGCAATGCTCTCTCATGGCATTCTCACATCTGCCTTTTTACCACAGAGTTCAAACTGTTTGTTTTAAATCAGATTTCACGCATCACATGGTCCTGACTCAGCAGGAACGCTCATGACAGGTGAGGTACGGGAAAATGGTTTTAAATAGATAAGGGGATGACCAACATGGACACGACAGGCCGAAGGGCCTGTTAAAACCCCAGACGGTCAGATAACCCCAGACAGTGGGCTAACCCCAGACAGTGCAATAATTGTCAGACACTGGGGAGAACCCCTCTTTGAGCAATCCAGGTTTTGCAGACTCCAGACCTCAGTTGGCTGTTCTGGAATTGAACCTGGGACCTTCATGCTGTGAGGCAGTAGTGCTAACCACTGAGCCACCGTGCTGTCTGCAGATTCCCTGCCCTCTCAACACACCAATCTGTCTCGAAAGCTAAGCGGAAGATCAGCCATCTTCTGTGGGACTGAGTCTTTCCCTGAAGTCAGCAGGCCTGGTTCCTACCCCCAGCTACCTCTTTCATTTTCTCTGCTGCTCCAATTCTTACCGAAGTTATTGCTATTTGTTCACTGATTCCATCAACGTCATCGCCCATCGCCATGGTCACATCTTGACCTTCGACCCTCAGGTGAGGGAGTGCAGGACCCTGTCCCAGGTTTTGGGTCACATGCCGTCGGATGGAGCGAGTTCTCTGAAGTCTGTGAGCCACAAATGACAGAGAGAGAACAGAGTTACTTTGCAAGCTGCACAATTAGATCAAGCTGCTATGAAGGAATAGCACAATTTGTTAGACCGTTAGGAACAGAAGGAGGCCATTCAGCCCATTCGGTCTATACTAGCTGTCCATATGGCACCAGGACTTAGCGCCATTCTCTCATCTATTTCCCAAAAGCATGAACACTATTTTAACTTAGTTCATCATCGAAATTAGAAAAAAAGAAAAAGAAAACCGATAGATCTAACAGCATTGACCTAAGCATTAGTACTGGACATGATAAAGGCAAACACAGCCCCCTGGTCCCTACAATGTCATCCTCATTAACACCTCGGGGCTAATGTGGAAATCAGGAGAGTTCTTTCACAGACTACTCAAGCAACAGCCTGGGATCAGAGAGTATACCCGAAAGACAATGTCCCAGACACAACCATCGCCATCTTGGTTTTGTCCTGTCCCACTGGCAGGACAGATTCAGCAGAAGTACTGGTGACACAAAGGTACACAGTCAGGAGGGAATTGCCTGGGAGTCGTCAACATTGACTTTGGACCCCATAATGTCTCACAGCTTCAGGTCAAACATGGGCAAGGAACCCTCCTGCTGGTTCTCACGAGCCTTCCTCCCTCGGCGAATGAATCACTACTCCTCCATGGTGAACAACTCTCGGAGGAAGCATGGAGCGTGGCAAGAGCAGAGAACGTACTCTGCCTTAAACTTCCAAGAGTGGTCCGGTAGCACCAGTGGTTAGTTAGCTGTCGAGAAGGATGTCAACCAAACCGCCCCGTGGCCCAACATTTCAACTCCCCCTCCCACTCTGTCGAGGACATGGAGGTTCTGGGCCTCCTTCACCGCCGCTCCCTCACCACCAGCCGCCTGGAGGAAGAACGCCTCATCTTCCGCCTCGGAACACTTCAAGCCCAGGGCATCAATGTGGACTTCAACAGTTTCCTCATTTCCCCTTCCCCCACCTCACCCTAGTTCCAAACTTCCAGCTCAGTTACTGTCTCCTTGACTTGTCCTACCTGCCTATCTCCTTTTCCACCTATCCACTCCACCCTCTCCTCCTTGACCTATCACCTTCATCTCCTCCCCCACTCACCCATTGTACTCTATGCTACTCTCTCCCCACCCCCACCCTCCTCTAGCTTATCTCTCCACCCTTCAGGCTCTCTGCCTTTATTCCTGATGAAGGGCTTTTGCCCAAAACGTCGATTTTACTGCTCCTTGGATGCTGCCTGAACTGCTGTGCTCTTCCAGCACCACTAATCCAGAATCTGGTTTCCATCATCTGCAGTCAATTTTTTTCCCAGAAGGATGTAGCTGCCAGTCTAGGAGAGGAAACCTACTTTATTCCATTTCAATCAATCTACCTGTCACAGATGTGTTAATTTATATCAGAAATTGTGGGAGTGACCACTGTACACTGCTCTTGTAGACATGGTCTTGGATTTACATTGAGGATACTGTCCATGTATGCTCCAGATTAGCCATGCTTTCATCACGCTAATTAATCAACAATATTTATTTAACTGACAATATAGAAATATGCCCAGCTATGACTCAGCCCCAAGAAGCAGAACCAATCCAATATGCTAATTACCATCCAATCAGCCAACTTGCCATCATTAGTAAATTTTTCAGACAACAACTTGCTGATAAGACCATAAGACATAGGAGTGGAAGGAAGGCCATTCGGCCCATCGAGTCCACTCCGCCATTCAATCATGGCTGATAGGTATTTCAACTCCACTTACCCGCATTCTCCCCGTAGCCCTTAATTCCTTGTGACATCAAGAATTTATCAATCTCTGCCTTGAAGACATTTAGCGTCCTGGCCTCCACTGCACTCTGTGGCAATGAATTCCACAGGCCCACCACTCTCTGGCTGAAGAAATGTCTCCGCATTTCTGTTCTGAATTTACCCTCTCTAATTCTAAGGCTGTGTCCACGGGTCCTAGTCTCCTCGCCTAACTGAAACAATTTCCTAGCGTCCACCCTTTCCAAGCCATGTATTATCTTGTAAGTTTCTATTAGATCTCCCCTTAATCTTCTAAACTCCAATGAATGCAATCCCAGGATCCTCAGCCGTTCCTCATATGTTAGATCTACCATTCCAGGGATCATCTGTGTGAATCTCCGCTGGACACGTTCCAGTGCCAGTATGTCCTTCCTGAGGTGTGGGGACCAAAACTGGACACAGAACTCCAAATGGAGCCTAACCAGAGCTTTATAAAGTCTCAGTAGCACAATGGTGCTTTTATATTCCAACCCTCTTGAGATAAATAGCGTATTTATTGTAATATTAGGAAATATTAGGACAGACAAGCAAAGCTTGGATGAAGAAGGAGGTTCTCAATGGAGAGGTGGAGAGGTTTAACAATGGAATACTAAAGCATGGAGGCTTAGCAACAGAAGGCCTGGTGACCAATGGGAATTGCAAATGTGTTGGAGTTAATTATCCAAAATTCCCTAGGATCAGAGTGCCACGTAGCAAGTTTAAACCCCCTATTCAAGGAAGCTTGGATGGCAGAAGCAGGGAGCTATAGGCCAGTTAGCTTGCTGTTCAAGCATGAGAATCAATCAGTAAAGAAATTATAGCTGTGCAGCTCGAAAAGCAGGGACTCTTTAAGAGTCAGCATGGTTTCATCAGAGGGCAAGAATGTTGAACCAATTGATTGGAGGTGTTTGAAGGAACAGCGTATGCTGGTGAATAAAGGGGCATACTGTCATTGGATTTTCAGAAGGCATTTGATAAGATGCCACATCAAACGTTATTAGAAAAGATGAAAACTCACGCTGTAGGCGTAATTTATAGCAGGGACAAAAGACTGGGGAACTGGCAGAAAGCAGAAAGTATGGAGAAATGGGACATTCGCAAGATCATAGATCATTGAATCCCCGACAGTGTAGAAACAGGCCCTTCGGCCCAATAAGTCCACACTGACCCTCTGAAGAGTAACCAACCCAGGCCCATTCCCCTACCCTATTACTCTACATTTATCTCCACTAATGCACCTAATCTACACATCCCTGAACGCTATGTGCAATTTACCACGGCCAATTCACCCTAATCTGCACATCTTTGGATTGTGGGAGGAAACCGGAGCACCCGGAGGAAACCCACGCAGACACAGGGAGAAGGTGTAAACTCCACAACAGTCAGTCACCTGAGGCTGGAGTCGCTGGCGCTGTGAGGCAGCAGTGCTAACCACTGAGTCACCGTGCCACCCAGAGGTGGGCAAATGTTGTGTTTGAAGGTTGGACTGAAGAATATCAACAAATCAACAAGTCTCTCTGCGGGAATAAAAGTTAAAAGTTGCAGATGCTGGAAATCTGAAATAAAAACTGAAAATGCTGGAGAAACTCAGCAGATCTGGCACCATCTACAAACTGTGAATTCTGAACTGTATGTACCATCTGCAGTGCAGAAACTCACCAAAGATCCTCAGACAGCCCTGTCCAAACCCACAACCACTTCCACCTAGAAGGACAAGGGCAGGAGATACATGGGAACACCACCCCCTGCATGTTCCCTTCCAAGTACTCACTATCCTGAACTTGGAAATACATGACCGTTCCTTCACTGTCACTGGGTCAGAATCCTGGAATTCCCTCTCTAAGGGCATTGTGGGTCAACCCACAGCAGGTAGACTGCAGTGGTTCAGAAAGAAGCTTAACACCACCTTCTCAAGGGGTCAATAGGGATGGGCAATAAATGCTGGGCCCAGCCAGTGACACCCACATCCAATGTAGGCATAGAAAGGTCACAACTGGACTTGAAACATTAATTCTGTTTCTCTTTGTTGTGAAGTTGACAGACTTGCTGAATTTCTCCAGCACTTTCCCATTTTTTTCAGTCCAATCCATTTGATCTCCCAAACAGTGTTGTTAAATATCGTTGAGAGAATATGACATTTGCTTTAGACAGATAGATTCCCTACAATGTGGAAACAGGCCTTTCGGCCCAACCAGTCCACAACAGCCCTCTGAAGAGTAACCCACCCAGACCCATTCCCCTAACACTATGGGCAGTTTAACATGGCCAATTCACCTAAGCTGCACATCTTCAGACTGTGGGAGGAAACCGGAGCACCTGGAGGAAACCCACGCAGACACGGGGAGAACGTGCAAACTCCACACAGACAGTCGCCTGAGGCAGGAATTGAACCCGGGTCTCTGGCGCTGTGAGGCAGCAGTGCTAACCACTGTGCCACCGTGCCGCCCCTTTACAGGGGCTATCTCTTTCAATGATCAGAAAAGAGTAACATAAATATCGTAGGTAATTCATCACATTGCCCATCACACCCTGGATGGGTTACTCTTTGGAGAGTCGGTGTGGACTTGTTGGGCCGAAGGGCCTGTTTCCACACTGTAGAGATTCCATGATTCTATGAAAAAAAAGTCCTTATCTGTATGTGAAAGGATGACCCCTAATTGTCAAACAGTGCAAGATGGCGCAGTGGCTCAGTGATTAGCACAGCGCCAGGGACCTGGGTTCGATTCCCGCCTTGGGCGACTGACTGTGTGGAGTTTGCACATTCTCCCTGTGTCTGCGTGGGTTTCCTCCGGGTGCTCTGGTTTCCTCCCATAGTCACAAGATGTACAGATTAGGTGGATTGGCCACGCTAAATTGTTCATCGTGTCCAGGGATGTGTAGGCTAGGTGGGTTAACTGGGTCTAGGTGGAATGGTCTTTGGAGGGTCGGTGTAGACTTGATGGACCAAATGGCCTCTTCCTGCACTGTTGGGATTCTATTAAAAGACATGTCTGTGAAGTTACAAAAACAAACTTTTGTCTGTATGAAGAGACACGAGCTTAACGAGCTATACGGTGTATATGCAGGGCTGGGACAAATGCAGAGTGTGGGGTATTCACAATGTATATGGGTGTGTGTACAGGCTCCCTTACCCTTCTCTCTCCTCTTGCCGCGCTGCTTCCTCCTGCTGATGTACCAGCTGATCCCGGGCTTCCTGAAGCTGCTGTTGGATCTGCTCCAGCTTCAGCTCCAGCTCCTGATTGGTCACTTTGAGGTTTTGGGTCTCAGTGATGGCCGCCTCTTGTTTACTGCGCAGAGAGACAAGCTCCTCCTGTAACTGGGAGCAGGGACACACACAGGGACCACATTCAGTCACCTTATATCACATCACAATTCACAAAACTTACCCTGGGAGCTGTTAGACTGTCTGCCCCTGACTTGCCCACTCTCAGGGAGAGGGTGATGGAATGCCACTGGCCTAGATGTCAAGGTGAAGGGTTGAAAGACAGGGATTCAGTCATGCCTCAGCAGCTTGTGGAATTTAAATTCAGTTTGCATCAAGCTGTGCGTGGATCCCCGGTACGCAAACACCAAGTGTCACTACGTACTGAGGTTCTACCTGTCCCCGGTGTTGCGAAGGATGGGCCTGGCCTCGCTGCCGCGGAACGCTCCGAGTAGTTGGACCGTTCCGTATCACCTGTCCTTCATGGAGAAATTTATGAAGAAAAACACCTTTGACCACAAGTCCATCAGGAAGTGGTCAGCACGTAGTGTCCTTGAGACCCTTCGGGAAAAGGAGAGGGCGGATCCTGTCGAGCGGTTCCCTGAGCAGACTGTCAAAGCCATTTGGCAGAATGCCTCATCGCCAGAACTTTCCAACAAGCACCAAGACGTGGCTTGGCTGGTGGTGAGAAGAGCTCTGCCTGTGAGATCCTTTATGCACGCCCGGACTCTCTGCCGCACCGCACGCTGCCCTCGAAGTGGCTGCGGGGGGGACGAGACTGTCACATACCTCCTTCTGGAATGTGCCTATGCAGAGGAAGTCTGGAGAGGAATGCAGTGGTGCTTGTCGAGGTTCGTCCCGAGCAGCGCCGTGACGCGGGACTCCGTGCTCTACGGCCTGTTCCCCGGGACTCACACCGAGACGAACATTAACTGCGCCTGGAGGATCATCAACTCGGTGAAGGACGCTCTCTGGGCGGTCCGAAACCTGTTGATCTTCCAGCTGAAGGAGTTGACCCCGACCGAGTGTTGCAGACTGGCACATTCCAAGGTCCAAGACTACGTGTTGAGGGACGCGCTGAAGCTTGGGGCAGCTGCCGCCAAGGCGCGGTGGGGAAAGACCACTGTGTAAGATCGGCCTGCCGAAAGAAGAACAGGGGGCCCATACAGACGTTTTTTTGGGCTCTGCTGATGCCTCAGCCAAATATATGTATATATACAAGATTGAAAAAATGCACAGGATTGTAAAGGACAAGAATAAAGTCGAATCTGTGTTTGTAAATATGGACATATGTATGGCATGATCCAATGTACAGACCATCAAATCATTTATGAATAAAGTATATTTTTGAAATAAAAAAAAAAAAATTTAAATTCAGTTAATTGTCGAGGTTCGTCCCGAGTAGCGCCATGACATGGGACTCCGTGCTCTACGGCCTGTTCCCCGGGACTCACACCGAGACGAACATTAACTGCGCCTGGAGGATCATCAACTCGGTGAAGGACGCTCTCTGGGCGGTCCAAAACCTGTTGATCTTCCAGCTGAAGGAGTTGACCCCGACTGAGTGTTGCAGACTGGCACATTCCAAGGTCCAAGACTACGTGTTGAAGGACGCGCTGAAGCTTGGGGCAGCTGCCGCCAAGGCGCGGTGGGGAAAGACCACCGTGTAAGATCGGCCTGCCGAAAGAAGAACAGGGGGCCCATGCGGACGTTTTTTTGGGCTCTGCTGATGCCTCAGCCAAATATATGTGCATAAGATTGAGAAACACACAGACCTGTATATAACAATGATAAATTCTGATCTGTGTATGTAAATGTTGACATATGTATGGCATGACCAAATGTACAGACCATCAAATCATTTTATGAATAAAAGTATATTTTTGAAATAAAAAAAAATAAATTCAGTTAATCAAGTCACACTAAGACCAATTATAAAATGCTCACCAATTGTTGTAAACACCCATCAAGTTCACTAATAGCCTTTAGCGAAGGAAGTAAACCATCCTTACTCGGCCTGACCTCCAGATCCACAGCATTGTGCTCACACCTTACCTGCTTTCTGAAATGGCCGAGCAATCCACTTCGTTCAAAGGCCATTAAGGATGGACAAAAGTAGCATACACGCCCCGAGAAAGAATAAAGGAAGATCTCTCCGTCCTTGCCCTCCATCTGAGACTTGGTAAGGAGTTGGAGAATTTGGGCCTTGCGGCAGTTTCCTGTGCCCCCCTCCAAAGAGCCTTCCAAGAGACATCCTCATTAATAATGTCGCAAAAATTACATTCCGAGCCCGTCCTTGAGAGTGCTTACCCTCCAAAACCTCTCTGCTGGTCTCTCGAAATCATTCCTCCACCTTCTCTCTGTTGCTCCCAGCTTCTCACCACCTTGGACCCCTCCCTCTTTCTGCATCCATCTTCGTCTGACACTGTTCACTGTTCATTCCCTGCCCACCAATCCCCCATCGCACTGTGAGGCTGCTCTACAGTCATAGTGATGTACAGCACAGAAACTCATTCCCGCTGAGCTGATATCCCAAATTAATCTAGCCCCATTTGCCAACACTTGGCCCATATCCCTCTAAACCTTTCCTATTCATTTAACCATTCAAATACCTTTGGAATGCTGTAATTGTACCAGCCCCCACCACTTCCTCTGGCAGCTCACACCATTCATGCACCACCCTCAGTGAGAAAATGTTGCCCCTTAGGTCCCTGTAAGTCTTTCCCCTCTCACTGTAAACCTCGGCCCTTTTGGTTTGGACTCCCCTACCCTGGGAAAAGACCTTGGCTATTCACTCGATCCATGCCCATTATGATTTTCTAAACTTCTATAAAGGTTATTCTTTGGCCTCTGATACTTCAGGGAAAATAGCCCTAGTTTATTCAGTGTGTCCCCTGTAGCCTTCTCCCTATACCAAACACCTTCTTCACTACCCAGTCTACATGTGACTCCATCTTAAAGGTACTCTGAACATGGATCCCAAGGTTGAATGATTCAGCTCGTTACAGAGAATCATAAAGTCATACGGTCAGACAGCAGGGAAACTGACCCTTCAGTCCAACGTGTCCATGCCAGCCCAGTTTCCCAAACTAAACCAGTCCCATATCCCACTAAACCTTTCCTATTTGTGTACCTGTCCCAATGTGCATTGTCCTCCCTTCAATCCCACAGTGCTGGGAAGCTGAAGTTACATCCTCACCTAAGTTCCAAAAAAACACCCCTCCCCAGAATCTAAGAGGAAACATGTAATTTAAGGTCATCAGCCAAGTGTCAACCATTCTGTCAATGATACTTCCCCAAATTGTGTTGAGTTAACGTTCCCTACAGGGGAAGTTGACACAAACTGAGGCCTTCGGTGAGAGACTGTCTCCGGTTCACTGAGGGTTTCAGGCCTGTCTCAGGCCCTTTGTCCCTCCGCTCAGTGAGGAGACCTGAGTGTCTGGGTGGGGACTGCACTGGGGGGAGCCAGTTCCTGTTGGACTGAGGCCCTCCCTCCAACCTCTGCTCTCACGGTGGAGACACCTGCTTCCTGGGCCCAGTTACCTCTTTCATTCTCTCTGCTGCTCCGTCACTTCCTGCAGACGCTGCTGGTTCCTCACTGACTCCATCTCCATTGCCACCTGTTGCCATGGTTACATCCGGGCCTTTGACCCTCAGGTGAGCGAGTGCAGGATCCTCTCCCAGGGGGGTCGGTTTTTGGGTCACACGGCGTCGGATGGAGCGAGTTCTCTGAAGTCTGTCGAGGAAATTCAGAGAGAGAGAGAGAGAGAGAGAGAGAGAGCGATGTTATTTTGTGTTCAACAGGAGTTTATGCAACACGACTGATGATCTGAACATATACACTCCCCTCCCCAACACCAGAGGGAGAAGGGAACACAAAATATATTCAGTGTAAAAATAAATTGGATCAATGCCTGACTCAGTAGATTGGTTGAAGCAGGTAAAAGGCTCAAACAGCCAGTCACTGATGCTCTGTAACTCTGCTGGGGGGAGAATTTAAGACTTCAGCAGTTTCAGCCTCATGGGAGTATGGGGGAAGAGTGATTGGATGATGTGTGTCCTGGGTAAGGAGCTGGGAATTTGCGTGAGATGTTGGATTGGAGAATTCAGGGATGGGGAATGAGTGAGAGGATCGAACGCTCAGTGGGACACACACCCTCTTGGGAGCCTCTTACCCTTCTCTCTCCACCCGCTCAGCTGCTTCCTCCTGTTGATCCACCAGCTGATCCCGGGCTTCCTGAAGATCCTGTTGGATCTGCTCCAGCTTTGCCTCCAGCTCCTGATTGGTCACTTTCAGCTTCTCAATCTCAGCGATTGCCTCGTTGTGTTTACTGCACAGAGAGAAAAGCAAAGAGTCAGACAGACAGGGAGAGAGAGACTCACTGACAGAGAGACTGTAGGGAGACATTTATTGGTAGATTTCCACATTCATTGACATTCCAATCCCAAATCCCATACCAGCTCCCATTCCTGCAGTTCATCAGGAATGTCCTACCATTAGGATCTACAAGGCCTGACTGAATTATTGTGTGTTTGTGGGAGCACACATTGGCAAGATGCACACCAGTTGGTTGGTTTGTGTACATAGTGTATCATTAAGATCTAAGACCATACTGAGATGACAGTGATTTCTTCATCTGTGAATAGGTTTTATTTCTTATAATTTTAAATGTCTGCTCCATGTTCCAAATCTGACTCTGGCTCTGTCCACTAATTCTTTAATTTTCACACACCCAGTCAAGTACAGCGGACATCGAAATTTACCAGACTTGTACAATCAACCACAGAACACTTGAACTGTACATTCACAATAGGCGTGGACATATGAAGTAAATGAATGCACACACACTGAGGGGTATGTATTCAGTCTGGGAAACAATAATTCAACCTGTTGGAAAAGCTCAACACATCTAGCAGCATCTGTGAAGAGAAATCAAAGTGAACGTTTCAGGTCCAGTGCCACTTTGTCAGAATCCTGCGCTCAGTATAGCAGCATGTACAGGCCCTCTTACCCCTCTCTCTCCTCTCGCCGCGCTGCTTCCTCCTCTTGATCCCCCAGCCGATCCCGAGCTTCCTGAAGATCCTTGTGGATCTGCTCCAGCTTCGTCTCCAGCTCCTGATTGGTCACTTTGAGTTTTTGGGTCTCAGTGATGGCCGCCTCATGTTTACTGCGCAGAGAGACAAGCTCCTCCTGTAACTGGGAGCAGGGACACACACAGGGACCACATTCAGTCACCAGTAGGAAGGCAAAATGCACAACAAGTACATTGTAAACCATCTATCTGCACCTCTCACACAGCCCAGCCTTCCTCTGTATCTCTCACATCACTCATGTCCTTTCAGTCTCTCTCATTATTCATCCACTTCACCTGAGGCTTCATCTCTCAGACACTGTCTCTGACTCTCTTTGAGTCTTCGGTCTCTCTTAACCATTCCATTCTCTCCAAAAGACTCCAATCCCATTGTGCTGGGAGGCTGAAATGTTCAGCAAGTTATGTCCCCACCGAATTTCCAAGTAACACCCCTCCCCAGAATCTAAGGGGAAACTTGTTTAACTTAAGGACATCAGGAATGTGTCAGTTGTTCTGTCAATTAGACTTTCCCAAATTGTCTTGGTTTAACGTTCCCTGATGGTGGAGTTGATACAAAGTGAGGCCCTCTTCAGGTGAGAGACTGTCTCCGGTTCACTGAGGGTTTCAGGCCTGTCTCAGGCCCTTTGTCCCTCCGCTCAGTGAGGAGACCTGAGTGTCTGGGTGGGGACTGCACTGGGAGGAGCCAGTTCCTGTTGGACTGAGGCCCTCCCTCCAACCTCTGCTCTCACGGTGGAGACACCTGCTTCCTGGGCCCAGCTACCTCTTTCATTCTCTCTGCTGCTCCGTCACTTCCTGCAGACGCTGCTGGTTCCTCACTGACTCCATCTCCATTGCCACCTGTTGCCATGGTTACATCCGGGCCTTCGACCCTCAGGTGAGCGAGTGCAGGATCCTCTCCCAGGGGGGTCGGTTTTTGGGTCACACGGCGTCGGATGGAGCGAGTTCTCTGAAGTCTGTCGAGGAAATTCAGAGAGAGAGAGGGAGGGAGAGAGAGAGAGAGAGAGAGAGAGAGAGAGGGAGAGAGCAATGTTATTTTGTGTTCAACAGGAGTTGATGAAATGTAACTAGAACATAGAACATAAACCATTACAGCACAGTACAGGCCCTTCAGCCCTCGATGTTGTGCCAATCTGTGAAACTAATCTGAAGCCCATCTAACCTACACTATTCCATTTTCATTCATATGTTTATCCAATGACCATTTAAATGCCCTTAAAGTTGGCGAGTCTACTCCTGTTGCAGCCAGTGCATTCCACTCCCTTCCTACTCTCTTAGTAAAGAAACTACCTCTGACATCTGTCCTGTACCTATCACCCCTCTATTTAAAGCTATGCCCCCTTGTGTTCGCCATCACCATCCTTCGAAAAAGGCTCTCACTGTCCACCCTATCTAACCCTCAGATTATCTTAACCGTCTCAATTAAGTCACCTCTCAACCTCCTTCTCTCCCAAGAAAACAGCCTCAAATCCCTCAGCCTTTCCTCGTAAGACCTTCCCCTCCATACCAGGCAACTTCCTAATAAATCTCCTCTGAACCCTTTCCAAAGTTTCCACATCCTTCCTATAATGCAGTGACCAGAACTGTACCCCATACTCTAAGTGCGGCCGCACCAGAGTTTTGTACAGCTGCAGCATGATCTCATGGCTCCGAAACTCAATCCCTTTACTAATAAAAGCTAACACACCGTATGCCTCCTTAACAACCCTATCAACTTGGGTACAAGTTGATGTAACTGTGTGGAGTACTGAAGACAGTTTTGGTCTCTTTGCTTGAGGAGAGATGTGGTTGTACTGGAGTCAGTTCAGAGGAGGTTCACTCGATTGATCCTAGGGATGAGGGTTTTTTTGTTATGAAGAGAGATCGAGCAGTTTAGACCAACGCTCCCTGGAGTTTAGAAAAATGAAAGGAGATCTAATTGAGGTCCATAAGATGGTAAAAGGGGATTGACAACGTAGAGATAGAAAGGATGTTTCTTCATGTGGAGCAATTGAGAATGAGAGGTGGTAGTTTTAGGATAAGAGGTAGCCGAACTAAAACAGGGATGAAGAGAAATTACGTCCCTCAAAATGAGTGTGAATGTGTGGATTAACTATCCCAGAGCACTGTGGATGCTGGGAAACTCAGTAACTGGAAGAAGGAGCTAGACAGACTTTTCATTTGTGCAGATTAATGGACAGCAGGCAGGAAACTGAAGTTCGGCCCAAAATGAGAGCGGCCATGGTCATATTGAGTGGCAAAGCAGGCTGGAGAGGTTGTTTCTGATACCATGTTCTTCTGCTTACTGTCTGCCATGACATCCTTTCCTCTCATTGGTGGAAAAGAGCCAAAGTAAAATTAGAATAACATTCATTCCAATTTATTGGTCAATAAGTTGATTGGCTGAAGCAGCTCCAAGGTAGGCAGACCATCACTGTTGCTATGTAACACTGTTGAAGGGAGAATTCAAGAATCCAACCAGGACCTGAGAGGGTTCCTGGTCACTGGGGGTGTGTGGGAAAGTGATCGGAAGATGTGTGACCTGGGTAAGCAGCTGGGAATGTGTGTAAGACATCGGATTGGAGGATTCAGGGATGGGGAATGAGAGGATCGAACGCTCAGTGGGGCACACCACCTCCTGGGAACCTCTCACCCTTCTCTCTCCTCTCGCTCAGCTGCTTCCTCTTGTTGATCCACCGGCCGATCCCGGGCTTCCTGAAGATCCTGCTGGATCTGCTCCAGCTTTGTCTCCAGCTCCTGATTGGTCACTTTCAGCTTCTCAATCTCAGCGATTGCCTCGTTGTGTTTACTGCACAGAGAGAAAACCAAAGGGTCAGACAGACAGACAGACAGGGAGAGAGAGAGAGTCACTGACAGAGAGACTGTAGGGAGACCTGTATTGTTCAATTTTCTCATTCATGAACATCCCAATCCCAAATGCCAACTCCCGTTTCTGCAGATCATCAGGAATGTCCTGGCATTCGGATCCACAGGCACTGACTGAATCAATGTGAGATTGGGCTTTGATATTCCTCCTGCCCCTGTGCTTGTTGTGTCTGGGGGAGGAGGTGTACAATTGACAAGGTGTGTTCCAGTCGCATGGGACAACAATATCAGATCCAACACCAACATCATGGTACACAGAGCTGTGGTGGTTCCCACCCTCCTGTACGGCTCTGAGATGTGGACTGTCTACAACAGGGACCTCAAGGTGCTGGAGCAGTCCCACCAACATTGCCTCTGCTAGATCCTGCAAATTCACTCGGAAGAAAGAGGCACCAACAGCAGCTGCTTTAATTCGGCCCCCATCCCCAGCATGAAGGCACTGACTCCCCTTGATCGGTTTGGATGGGCTGGCTATGTCATCCACACGACCAACACAACCTGCCTCAAGCAGGTGCTGTACTCCCAGCTTCGAAATGGCAGGCGAGCCCCGGAGGACACAGGAAGGGCTTCATTCAGACCCTCAAGGCCTCACTGGTGAAATGCGACATTCCCACAGGCCCCTGGGAATCACTGGCCCAAGGTAGTCCAAAATGGAGGAGAAGCATCCGGGAAGGGATGGAGCACTCGAGACTGACCGTCAGGAAAAAGCAGAAGCCCGGGGGTAACAATGTAAGGAGCGCACGCCACATCAATGCCCCACCCACCCCACCCACCCCACCCCATGACCACTACCTGTTCCAGTGTAACACATCGGTCTCTACAGCCACATTCAGACTCACCCTGAGAGACGGAGAGAGTCATCCTCATCTGTGAGGGAGCGCCGATGATGATGAGATTCTGTCTCAGATCATCAGAGATGACACTGGTTTTTTTTTAGATTAGATATCCGACAGTGTGGAAACAGGCCCTTCGGCCCAACAACTCCACACCGACCCTCTGAAGAGTAACCCACCCAGATCCATTTCCCTCACACTAATGCACCTAGCACTACAGGCAATGTACCGTGGCCAATTCACCCGACCCACACATCTTTGGACTGTGGGAGGAAATCGGAGCATCCAGAGGAAACTCACACAGACACGTCTTTGTGTGAACAGGTTTTTTGAAAAAATATTTTAAAATGTCTGCTCCATGTTCCAAATCTGACTCTGGGTCTATCAGTCAGTTGTTTACTTTTCCCAGAACCCACATCCAGACTCGACCAATTAACCACAGTGAGCATCAAAACTAACTAGACTTGTTCAATGAACCACAGAACAATGGAACCGTACATACACAGTGTACATGTACAGAGGCAGTCAATGGAATGCAGACACAGTGAGGGAAATGTACTCAATATGTGTACACACTCTCCCTTACCCTTCTCTCTCCTCTCGCTCAGCTGCTTCCTCTTGTTGATCCACCAGCCGATCCCGGGCTTCCTGAAGATCCTGTTGGATCTGCTCCAGCTTTGTCTCCAGCTCCTGATTGGTCACTTTCAGCTTCTCAATCTCAGCGATTGCCTCGTTGTGTTTACTGCACAGAGAGAAAAGCAAACAGTCAGACAGACAGGGAGAGAGAGTTACTGACAGAGGGAAGGGTTACTGGACACATCCATTTCAACGCTATCTCATACACCGGCATCTGAATCCCAAATCCCAGACTAGCTCCCGTTCCTGCTTTTCATCAGGAAGTTCGGAGATTGGAAACGATAGGCCCTGACTATCCCACAGTGAGGTTGGGTCTGAATACTCACAATACCCCTGTGTACATAGTGTACAGTGTGTGTACACGTTTTCAGGGTGTTCACAGGGAGCCGAGTGTGTCTGCAAAGTGTCGCATGTGGATTATAATGTCCCTACAGTCGGGGATGTGTCTATGAAGTCAGTGGCATGTGCACACTTTGTAAATCTTGTATCTCAACCTCAGCAGAGATGACATTAATTTCTGTGTGCGCGATCGTTTTCATTTCCAATAGTTTGAGGTGTCTTGTTCCACCTTCCAATTCTGACTCCCAGCTTGTCTGATCTTACTTAATCTTGAGATAACCAATTATCTTGAGATAATCCAGACATAACCAATTAATACAGAGAGCATTAAACATAAACAGACTTTTACAATCAATCAAAGAACAATTGAACAGAGCAGACACAGACCACACAGAAACAGTCAGTATATGGAATTTGTACACAGTGCATATAACGATTCTCAGCATTCAGAGTTTGTTACCCCTCTCTCTCCTCTCGCCGGGCTGCTTCCTCCTCTTGATCCCCCAGCCGATCCCGAGCTTCCTGAAGATCCTTGTGGATCTGCTCCAGCTTCAGCTCCAGCTCCTGATTGGTCCCTTTGAGTTTTTGGGTCTCAGTGATGGCCGCCTCATGTTTACTGCGTAGAGAGACAAGCTCCTCCTGTAACTGGGAGCAGGGACACACACAGGGACCACATTCAGTCACCAGTAGGAAGGCAAAATGCACAACAAGTACATTGTAAACCATCTATCTGCACCTCTCACACAGCCCAGCCTTCCTCTGTATCTCTCACATCACTCATGTCCTTTCAGTCTCTCTCATTATTCATCCACTTCACCTGAGGCTTCATCTCTCAGATGCTGTCTCTGACTCTCTTTGAGTCTTCGGTCCCTCTTAACCATTCCATTCTCTCCAAAAGACTCTAATCCCATTGTGCTGGGAGGCTGAAATATTCAGCAAGTTATGTCCCCACCGAATTTCCAAGTAACATCCCTCCCCAGGATCTAAGGGGAAACCTGTGTAATTTAAGGTCGTCAGCCAAGAGTCAATTGGACTTTACCAAATTGTCTTGGTTTGGACATTTAGAATTGTCACAGCTTTAGAGGGTTACAGGATAGCCAAGAAATAACTCCAAACTGGCCAGAGGAGATCTAGGAGGGGACACAAAAAGCCTTGGCGGGAAGGAGTATTGAAAACCCAAAGGTGTTCTACACTTACGTGAGGAATAAGAGAAGGATCAGAGAGAGGGTAGGGCTGATCAGGGATAGTGGAGGGAACTTGTGCCTGGAGTCTGAAGAGGTAAGAAAGGCCTGAAATGAATTATTTTCTTCAGTAATCACGAGAGAGAGGGACCTTGTTGATGGACCAGGCAAAATTGCTTGAGCAGATTGATATTAAGGAAGTGGATGTGCTGGAAATTCTGGGAAGCATCGGGATAGATAAGTCCCCAGGGACAGACCAGATATATCCAAGGTTATTACGGCAAGCGAGGAATGAGATTTGCTGCACCTCTGGCGATGGTCACCAGAGAGTACTACTCCATGGGAGATTAACTGGGAATTACAGACCAGTCAGTCTTATGTCTGTGGTAAACAAGGGACTGGAAAGGATTCTGAGAGATAGGATTAATGACGATTTGGAAAATCATAGTTTGATTAGCGATAGTCAGCATGGCTTTCTGAGGGGCAGGTCATGCCTCACAAGCCTTATAGAGTTCTTTGAGGATGTGACGAGACACGTTGATGAAGGTCGAGCAGTGGATGTGGTGTATATGGATTTCAGAAGGCATTTGATAAGGTTCCCCATGGTAGGCTCATTCAGAAAGTTAGGAGGTATGGGATACAGGGAAATGTGGCTGTCTGGATACAGAATTGGCTGGCTGAAAGAAGACAGCAAGTGGTAGTGGATGGAAAGTTTTCCGCCTGGAGGTCAGTGACCAGTGGTGTCCTGCAGGGATCTGTTCTTGGGCCTCTGCTCTTTGTAGTTTTTATAAATGACTTGGATGAAGAAGTGGTAGGGTGGGTTGGTAAGTTTGCTGATGGTCGGTGGTGTTGTAGATAGTGTCGAGGGCTGTTGCAGGTTACAACAAGACATTGACAGGATACAGAGCTGGGCAGAGAAGTGGCAGATGGAGTTCAACCTGGATAAATGCAAAGTGATTCATATTGGAAGGTTGGATTTGAATGCTGAATACAGGATTAAAGACAGGATTCTTGGGTAGTGTGGAGGAACAGCAGAATCTTGGGGTCCACGTACATCGATCCCTCAAAGTTGCCACCCAAGTTGGTAGGGTTGTTAAAAAGGTGTATTGGCTTTCATTAACAGGGGGATTGAGTTTAAGAGCGGCGAGATTGTGCTGCAGCTCTATAAAACCCTGGTGAGACCACACTTGGAATATTGTGTCCAGTTCTGGCCACCTCATTATAGGAAGGATGTAGATGATTGAGAGAGGGTGCAGAGGAGATTTATCAGGATGCTGCCTGGATTGGACGGTTTGTCTTATGAAGAGAGGTTGGGTGAGCTTGGGCTCTTCACACTGGAGAGAAGGAAGAAGAGAGGTGACATGATAGAGGTGTACAAGGTAAAGGGAGACTTGGATAGAGTAGATAGCCAGAGACATTTCCCCAGCGCAGAAATGACTGTATCAAGGGGTCAGAGTTTTATGTTGATTGGAGAAAGGTATAGGGGAGATGTCAGGGTAGGTTCTTTATACAGAGAGTGGTGTGTGTGTGGAATGCACTGCCAGTGATGGTAGTAGAGTCAGAGACATTAGGGACATTTAAGAGACTGCTGGACAAGTATGTGGATGACAGTAAACTGAGGGGTGTGTAGGTTAGGTTGATCTTAGATTAAGATAAATGATTGACACAACATTGTGGGCAGAAGGGCCTGTACTGTGCTGGACTGTTCTATGTTCTATGTTCTATTAACATTCCCTGATGGTGGAGTTGATACAAAGTGAGACCCTCATCAGGTGAGAGACTGTCTCCGGTTCACTGAGGGTTTCAGGCCTGTCTCAGGCCCTTTGTCCCTCCGCTCAGTGAGGAGACCTGAGTGTCTGGGTGGGGACTGCACTGGGGGGAGCCAGTTCCTGTTGGACTGAGGCCCTCCCTCCAACCTCTGCTCTCACGGTGGAGACACCTGCTTCCTGGGCCCAGCTACCTCTTTCATTCTCTCTGCTGCTCCGTCACCTCCTGAAGACGCTGCTGGTTCCTCACTGACTCCATCTCCATTGCCACCTGTTGCCATGGTTACATCCGGGCCTTTGACCCTCAGGTGAGCGAGTGCAGGATCCTCTCCCAGGGGGGTCGGTTTTTGGGTCACACGGCGTCGGATGGAGCGAGTTCTCTGAAGTCTGTCGAGGAAATTCAGAGAGAGAGAGGGAGGGAGAGCGAGAGAGAGAGCGATGTTATTTTGTGTTCAACAGATGAGCCATAAATAAAGAGGCTGCTGATTGGATCAGCTCTGTATGAGGGCAGGAGGGAGAGGGGGTTCAGGGACAGACTGAGCACCGATCAGCGGCGACTATGTGAATGCAGTAGGGAAGGATGAGTCAAAGGGAGACTTGCATTAACATTGCAGTTTTATCATCCCTTGGGACAGCCTACAGTTCTGCATTACACACATTTTTGAACCATCAAAATGTATAGCATGGAAGGAGGCCAATATGGAACTGTCCACTCTGCTCCCACTTTTCCAGCTCATGTTCCATCACCTTATGGGTGATGGAATGCAGCAATTTGAGTTCATCTCCACACAGGCACAGTCGGTTCATTTAAGATGCCCCTGGACAGATGCAGGAGTAGGTGGGGAGCAGAGGGATACAGGTGCTTAGGAATTGGGCAACAGGTTTAGACAGTACATTTGGATCGGCTCAGGCTTGGAGGGCCGAAGGGCCTGTTCCTGGGCTGTACATTTTCTTTGTTCTTCCAAATACATGATTGCCCCATTACTAGTTTCTTGCAAGCTCCAGTTTTCTCCAACATTACAAAGACACAGCTAATCTCTGCACTGACAGACCTCTTAACCATACCCTCTGTATTCAAGGGCAAATCATTGACACGTCCCACAAACAGCAGGGAGTGTAGGACTGAGGGCTGGGGAATCCCCCTGACAGCCACAGAAACACTCACCCATCATTACTCTATACTCCCTCGTTCTGAGCTGCTTTTGGATCGATCTTACTAGTCTGCCTTGGATCCTGACGGTTTTAACATTTGTGATCCGTGTGCCACATCCTGCCAAATACAAAGCATTGCTCAAGCTGATATAGACCAAATCCAACACACTGCCCTCATGGACTGTCCTTGTATCTCAAGCATTCAGTCACACTAGTCAAATACAAACCTCCCTGAACAAATCCATGCTGACAGTCTGTGATTAATCCGTGTCTTTCTGAACAAAGATTTATCCTCTCCCTCAGAATTCTTTTTCCAATAACTTCAACACCCACCGAGCTTGTGGACTGTCATTTTCCAACCTTTCTCATATTCGTTTCTTCTCAAACAGTGGGACAATGATAGCTGACCACAAGTGGACCCAGAGAGGATCGGAACTGATGGTCACAGCTCAAACCATCTGCTTACCTTTGCATGTCATACCGTGTCAATGTAATCTTGCTCGCCCTTTGACCTTTCCCTGGCCTCCATTCCCCACTTTGTTCTCTCTACATTTCTCCATGCTTAAAATCCATCAAATGTTCGACTTTCTCTTCAGTTCTGAAGAGACACACTGGACTTGACACATTAACTCAGTTTCCCCGGGGCCAGACCTACCAGCTTTCTCCTCACTTTTCCAGTTTCCTTTCTACTGAAGGAAAACGCAGGAGGATCCATGAAGAGGTCAATGAAGAAATGGCGAGCTGTTAACTGAGGATTTGGGATCTGTTTTCACTGTAGAGGAAGAAGTTAAAAAACTAGTGGGAGAAGGGAAGGTAGAGACCAAATCTTCAATCAGTTGATTGACTGAAGCAGCTCCAAGGGTAAACAGCCAATCACTGTCGCTATGTAACTCTGCTAGGGGGGAGGGGGGATTCAGGATTTCAAACATCCAATCAGAATAGAGGCATCCTGCCCGGTGGGGGTGTGGGTACAATGATTGGTGGAAGTGGATCCCAGGTAAGGAGCCGGAATGTGTGTGATACGTCAGCTTGGAGGATTCAGGGATGGGGAATGAATGAGTGGATTAACCACTCAGTGGGACACACCACCTCCTGGGAACCTCTCACCCTTCTCTCTCCTCTCGCTCAGCTGCTTCCTCTTGTTGATCCACCGGCCGATCCCAGGCTTCCTGAAGATCCTGCTGGATCTGCTCCAGCTTTGTCTCCAGCACCTGATTGGTCACTTTCAGCTTCTCAATCTCAGCGATTGCCTCGTTGTGTTTACTGCACAGAGAGAAAAGCAAAGAATCAGTCAGTCAGGGAGAGAGAGAGAGTCACTGACAGAGGGAAGGGTTACTTGACACATCCATTTTAAGATTAATTTACACATCATCACCTGAATCCCAAAACCCACATGAGCTCCCATTCCTGCTGTTCACCAGGAAGTTCTAGAGATTGGGAACCACAGGCACTTACTGTCCCACAGTGAGGCTGGGTCTGAATATTCCCACAGCTCTGGTACAGGACATGGACACATTGGGTACACATCCAACCAATGAGCAGGTTATGTCCACAGTGAGTGTACTCTGGATGGGGGATTTCAATGTCCACCACCCAGAGTGGCTCAGCATCAGCGTTACTGCTCAATCTGGTCGGGTCCTAAAGGACATAGCTGCTAGACTGGCTCTGCAGCAGGTGGTGCGGGAACCAACAAGAGGGAAAAACATACTTGACTTCATCCTTACCAAACTGCCAGTTGCAGATGCATCCATCCATGACAGTATTGGTAAGAGTGGCTTTCATTAGCAGGGGGATTGAGTTTAAAGTCTGCGAGGTTGTGCTGCAGCTCTATAAAACCCTGGTGAGACCACACTTGGAATATTGTGTCCAGTTCTGGTCTCCTCATTATAGGAAGGATATAGATGAGGGTGCAGAGGAGATTTATCAGGATGCTGCCTGGATTGGAGGGTTTGTCTCATGAAGAGAGGTTGGGTGAGCTCAAGCTTTTCACTCTGGAGAGAAGGAGGAAGAGAGGTGACGTGATAGAGGAGTACAAGATAATGAGAGGCTTAGATAGAGGAGATAGCCAGAGACATTTCCCCAGGGGAGAAATGGGTGTCACGAGGGGTCAGAGTTTTAAGGTGATTGGAGGAAGGTTTAGAGGTAGGTTCTTTCTGCAGAGAGTGATTGGTGCATGGAATGCAGTAGATTCAGAGACATTAAGGACAATGAAGCCACTGTGGGACACGCACGTGGATGGCAGTAAATTGAGGTTAGGTTGACCTTTGAAGAAGATAAATGCACGGTACAACATCGTGGGCCGAAGGGCCTGTGCTGTACAGTTCTATGTTCTATGAGTGAACACCACACAGTCATTGTGGAGACAAGTGCCTGCCTTCGCACTGAGAATAAAATCCAACAAGCTGTCCAGGCATTATCACTGTGCTATCACCGTGCTAGACAGACTTTAAACAGATCGGGCAAATCAAGACGGGCCATCCCTGACATGCTGTGAGCCCTAGAAGTGTACTTTCAGCAAAACCTGTGACCTCAGGGCTCCTCATATCCCCCACTCAACCATGACATCAGGGGGTCAACCCTGGTTCAATGAAAAGGGCAGGAGGGCATGGCAGAGGCAGCACCAAACACACCTGAAAATAAGGTGGCAACCTGGTGAAGCTACCAAACTGAACTACTTGCATGGCAAAGAGCGTAGGGAGCAAGTGATGGACACAACTAAGCACCCCCACAACCAGAGACATGATACTGCAAAGCCTATGGATCCTGACAATGTTCTGGCAATAACACTGAGGTCTTATAGTCCAGAAAGTGCCACTCCCCGAGCCAAGTTGATCCAGTTACACTGACCCAACAATGCGGAACATTGCTCATGTACACAAAAAGCGGGACAAATCCAACCCAGCCCATTACCACCCCACCAGTCTCCTCTCGGTCCTCAGTGAAGTGATGGAAGGTGTCAGTAACTGTGCTGTCAAGCAGCACCTGCTCAGCAATAACCTGCTCAGTGACGCCCAGTTTGGGTTCCCCCCCAGGGTCACTCAGCTCCTGACCTCAATACAGCCTTGGGTCAAACATGGACAAAATGGCTGAATTCCTGAGGGGAGAGCGACAGCCCTTTGACATCGAGGCTGCATTCGCCCAAGTGTGGCATCAAGGAGCCTGAGCAAAGATGGAATCAAAGGGAATCATGGGGGCAAACTCTCCTCTGGTTGGAGTCATACCCGGCATGTAGCAGGATATTTGTAGTTGTCAAAGGTCAGTCAGCTCAGCTCCAGGACATCTCTGCAGGAATTCCTCAGCTTATTGTCTGCAGTCCAACCACCTTCAGCGGCTACATCAATGACCTTTCCCCCCCGTCCCCCCTGCCCACACCCTCGCCATCAGAGATTCTGGGTATTCAAGATGGAGGATGGGAAAAAATTGCAGTTAAGAGCTACTCCTTTTTGAAATATTTTCAGTGTTGGAGCTGGTTTTCTCACGTTCCTGGAGTAGTAATGACGGTTTGATACTGTCGTATTGTTTTGGAAATGTGGAAAGAAACAGATCAAAACAATGGCACTTTTAAAAGGAGGAAGAGAGAGGGGGGGCAGGTCGTATGTGGGAGCTGAAAGAAATAGAGAAGTGACCCGTACAGCCGTGTGACCGGGCAGTGAACCCGTACGGCCGTGTGACCGGGCAGTGAACCCGTACAGCCATGTGACCGGGCAGTGACCCGTACAGCCGTGTGACCGGGCAGTGAACCCGTACAGCCGTGTGACCGGGCAGTGAACCCGTACGGCCGTGTGACCGGGCAGTGAACCCGTACGGCCGTGTGACCGGGCAGTGACCCACACAGCCGTGTGACCGGGCAGTGAACCCGTACGGCCGTGTGACCGGGCAGTGAACCCGTACGGCCGTGTGACCGAGCAGTGAACCCGTACAGCCGTGTGACCGGGCAGTGAACCCGCACAGCCGTGTGACCGAGCAGTGAACCCGTACGGCCGTGTGACCGAGCAGTGAACCCGTACAGCCGTGTGACCGGGCAGTGACCCGTACAGCCGTGTGACCGGGCAGTGAACCCGTACAGCCGTGTGACCGGGCAGTGAACCCGTACGGCCGTGTGACCGGGCAGTGACCCACACAGCCGTGTGACCGGGCAGTGAACCCGTACGGCCGTGTGACCGGGCAGTGAACCCGTACAGCCGTGTGACCGGGCAGTGAACCCGTACGGCCGTGTGACCGAGCAGTGAACCCGTACGGCCGTGTGACCGAGCAGTGAACCCGTACAGCCGTGTGACCGGGCAGTGAACCCGTACGGCCATGTGACCGAGCAGTGAACCCATACAGCCATGTGACCGGGCAGTGAACCCGTACGGCCGTGTGACCGAGTAGTGAACCCGTACGGCCGTGTGACCGAGCAGTGAACCCGTACGGCCGTGTGACCGAGCATTGAACCCGTACGGCCGTGTGACCGGGCAGTGAACCCGCACAGCCGTGTGACCGGGCAGTGACCCGTACGGCCGTGTGACCGGGCATTGACCCGTACAGCCGTGTGACCGGGCAGTGACCCGCACAGCCGTGTGACCGAGCAGTGAACCCGTACGGCCGTGTGACCGGGCAGTGACCCGTACAGCCATGTGACCGGGCAGTGAACCCGTACAGCCGTGTGACCGGGCAGTGAACCCGCACAGCCGTGTGACCGGGCAGTGAACCCGTACAGCCGTGTGACCGGGCAGTGAACCCGCACAGCCGTGTGACCGGGCAGTGAACCCGTACAGCCATGTGACCGGGCAGTGACCCGTACAGCCGTGTGACTGGGCAGTGAACCCGTACAGCCGTGTTACCGGGCAGTGACCCGTACAGCCGTGTGACCGGGAAGTGACCCGCACAGCTGTGTTACCGAGCAGTGACCCGTACAGCCGTGTGACTGGGCAGTGAACCCGTACAGCCGTGTTACCGGGCAGTGAACCCATACAGCCGTGTGACCGGGCAGTGAACCCTTACAGCCGTGTGACCGGGCAGTGACCCGTACAGCCGTGTGACCGGGCAGAGAACCCGTACGGTCGTGTGACCGGGAAGTGAACCCGTACAGCCGTGTGACCGGGCAGTGACCCGTACAGCCGTGTGACCGGAGAGTGACCCGTACAGCCGTGTGACCGGACAGTGACCCGTACGGCCGTGTGACTGGGCAGTGACCCGCACAGCCGTGTGACCGGGCAGTGAACCCGTACAGCCGTGTGACCGGGCAGTGAACCCGTACAGCCGTGTGACCGGGAAGTGAACCCGCACAGCCGTGTGACCGGGCAGTGACCCGTATGGCCGTGTGACCGGACAGTGAACCCGTACAGCTGTGTGACCGAACAGTGAACCCGTACAGCCGTGTGACCGGGCAGTGAACCCGTACGGCCGTGTGACCGGGCAGTGAACCCGTACAGCCGTGTGACCGGGCAGTGACCCGTACAGCCGTGTGACCGGGCAGTGAACCCGTACGGCCGTGTGACCGAGCAGTGAACCCATACGGCCGTGTGACCGGGCAGTGACCCGTACGGCCGTGTGACCGGGCATTGACCCGTACAGCCGTGTGACCGGGCAGTGACCCGCACAGCCGTGTGACCGAGCAGTGAACCCGTACAGCCATGTGACCGGGCAGTGAACCCGTACAGCCGTGTGACCGGGAAGTGAACCCGTACAGCCGTGTGACCGGGCAGTGACCCGTACAGCCGTGTGACCGGACAGTGAACCCGTACAGCCGTGTGACCGGACAGTGACCCGTACGGCCGTGTGACCGGGCAGTGACCCGCACAGCCGTGTGACCGGGCAGTGAACCCGTACAGCCGTGTGACCTGGCAGTGAACCCGTACAGCCGTGTGACCGGGAAGTGACCCGCACAGCCGTGTGACCGAGCATTGAACCCGTATTGCCGTGTGACCGGACAGTGAACCCGTACAGCTGTGTGACCGGACAGTGAACCCGTACAGCCGTGTGACCGGGCAGTGAACGCGTACAGCCGTGTGACCGGGCAGTGACCCGTACAGCCGTGTGACCGGGCAGTGAACACGTACAGCCGTGTGACCGGGCAGTGAACCCGTACAGCCGTGTGACCGGGCAGTGACCCGTACAGCCGTGTGACCGGGCAGTGAACCCGCACAGCCGTGTGACCGAGCAGTGACCCGTACAGCCGTGTGACCGGGCAGTGACCCGTACAGCCGTGTGACCGGGCAGTGAACCCGTACAGCCGTGTGACCGGACAGTGAACCCGCACAGCCGTGTGACCGGGCAGTGACCCGCACAGCCGTGTGACCGGACAGTGAACCCGTACGGCCGTGTGACCGGGCAGTGAACCCGCACAGCCGTGTGACCGGGCAGTGACCCGTACAGGCGTGTGACCGAGCAGTGAACCCGTACGGCAGTGTGACCGGGCAGTGACCCGTACGGCCGTGTGACCGAGCAGTGAACCCGTACAGCCGTGTGACCGAGCAGTGAACCCGTACAGCCGTGTGACCGGGCAGTGACTCGTACGGCCGTGTGACCGGGCAGTGAACACGTACAGCCGTGTGACCGGGCAGTGAACCCGTACAGCCGTGTGACCGGGCAGTGACCCGTACAGCCGTGTGACCGGGCAGTGAACCCGCACAGCCGTGTGACCGAGCAGTGACCCGTACAGCCGTGTGACCGGGCAGTGACCCGTACAGCCGTGTGACCGGGCAGTGAACCCGTACAGCCGTGTGACCGGACAGTGAACCCGCACAGCCGTGTGACCGGGCAGTGACCCGCACAGCCGTGTGATCGGACAGTGAACCCGTACGGCCGTGTGACCGGGCAGTGAACCCGCACAGCCGTGTGACCGGGCAGTGACCCGTACAGGCGTGTGACCGAGCAGTGAACCCGTATTGCCGTGTGACCGGACAGTGAACCCGTACAGCTGTGTGACCGGACAGTGAACCCGTACAGCCGTGTGACCGGGCAGTGAACGCGTACAGCCGTGTGACCGGGCAGTGACCCGTACAGCCGTGTGACCGGGCAGTGAACCCGTACAGCCGTGTGACCGGGCAGTGAACCCGTACAGCCGTGTGACCGGGCAGTGAACCCGCACAGCCGTGTGACCGAGCAGTGACCCTTACAGCCGTGTGACCGGGCAGTGACCCGTACAGCCGTGTGACCGGGCAGTGAACCCGTACAGCCGTGTGACCGGACAGTGAACCCGCACAGCCGTGTGACCGGGCAGTGACCCGCACAGCCGTGTGACCGGACAGTGAACCCGTACGGCCGTGTGACCGGGCAGTGAACCCGCACAGCCGTGTGACAGGGCAGTGACCCGTACAGGCGTGTGACCGAGCAGTGAACCCGTACGGCCGTGTGACCGGGCAGTGACCCGTACGGCCGTGTGACCGAGCAGTGAACCCGTACAGCCGTGTGACCGAGCAGTGAACCCGTACAGCCGTGTGACCGGGCAGTGACTCGTACGGCCGTGTGACCGGGCAGTGAACACGTACAGCCGTGTGACCGGGCAGTGAACCCGTACAGCCGTGTGACCGGGCAGTGACCCGTACAGCCGTGTGACCGGGCAGTGAACCCGCACAGCCGTGTGACCGAGCAGTGACCCGTACAGCCGTGTGACCGGGCAGTGACCCGTACAGCCGTGTGACCGGGCAGTGAACCCGTACAGCCGTGTGACCGGACAGTGAACCCGCACAGCCGTGTGACCGGGCAGTGACCCGCACAGCCGTGTGACCGGACAGTGAACCCGTACGGCCGTGTGACCGGGCAGTGAACCCGCACAGCCGTGTGACCGGGCAGTGACCCGTACAGGCGTGTGACCGAGCAGTGAACCCGTACGGCCGTGTGACCGGGCAGTGACCCGTACGGCCGTGTGACCGAGCAGTGAACCCGTACAGCCGTGTGACCGGGCAGTGACTCGTACGGCCGTGTGACCGGGCAGTGAACACGTACGGCCGTGTGACCGGGCAGTGAACCCGCACGGCCGTGTGACCGGGCAGTGAACCCGCACAGCCGTGTGACCGGGCAGTGAACCCGTACGGCCGTGTGTCCGGGCAGTGAACCCGTACGGTCGCGTGACCGGGCAGTGAACCCGCACAACCGTGTGACCGGGCAGTGAACCCGCACAGCCATGTGACCGGGCAGTGAACCCGTACGGCCGTGTGACCAGTCAGTGACCCATACGGCCGTGTGACTGGGCAGTGAACCCGCACAGCCGTGTGACCGGGCAGTGAACCCGCACAGCCATGTGACCGGGCAGTGAACCCGTACGGCCGTGTGACCGGGCAGTGACCCGTACAGCCGTGTGACCGGGCAGTGAACCTGTACAGCCGTGTGACCGGGCAGTGAACCCGTACAGCCGTGTGACCGGGCAGTGAACCCGCACAGCCGTGTGACCGGGCAGTGACCCGTACGGCCGTGTGACCGGGCAGTGAACCCGTACAGCCGTGTGACCGGGCAGTGAACCCGTACAGCCGTGTGACCGGGCAGTGAACCCGTACGGCCGTGTGACCGGGCAGTGAACCCGTACGGCCGTGTGACCAGACAGTGAACCCGTACGGCCGTGTGACCGGGCAGTGAACCCGCACAGCCATGTAACCGGGCAGTGAACCCGCACAGCCGTGTGACCGGGCAGTGAACCCGCACAGCCGTGTGACCGGGCAGTGAAGCGGCACAGCCATGTAACCGGGCAGTGAACCTGCACAGCCGTGTGACCAGACAGTGAACCCGCACAGCCGCGTGACCGGGCAGTGAACCCGTACGGCCGTGTGACCGAGCAGTGAACCCGTACGGCCGTGTGACCGGGCAGTGAAACCGTACAGCCGTGTGACCGAGCAGTGAACCCGTACGGCCGTGTGACCGAGCAGTGAACCCGTACGGCCGTGTGACCGGGCAGTGAACCCGTACGGCCGTGTGACCGAGCAGTGAACCCGTACGGCCGTGTGACCGAGCAGTGAACCCGTACGGCCGTGTGACCGGGCAGTGACCCGTACGGCCGTGTGACCGGGCAGTGAACCCGTACAGCCGTGTGACCGGGCAGTGAACCCGTACAGCCGTGTGACCGGGCAGTGAACCCGTAGGGCCGTGTGACCGGGCAGTGAACCCGCACAGCCGTGTGACCGGGCAGTGAACCCGCACAGCCGTGTGACCGGACAGTGAACCCGTACGGCCGTGTGACCGGACAGTGACCCGTACAGCCGTGTTACCGGGAAGTGACCCGTACAGCCGTGTGACTGGGCAGTGAACCCGCACAGCCGTGTGACCGGGCAGTGAACCCGCACAGCCGTGTGACCGGGCAGTGACCCGTACGGCCGTGTGACCGGGCATTGACCCGTACAGCCGTGTGACCGGGCAGTGAACCCGTACAGCCGTGTGACCGGGCAGTGAACCCGCACAGCCGTGTGACCGGGCAGTGAACCCGTACAGCCGTGTGACCGAGCAGTGAACCCGTACGGCCGTGTGACCGGGCAGTGACCCGTACGGCCGTGTGACCGGGCAGTGAACCCGTACGGCCGTGTGACCGGGCAGTGACCCGTACAGCCGTGTGACCGAGCAGTGACCCGTACAGCCGTGTGACCGGGCAGTGACCCGTACAGCCGTGTGAACGGGCAGTGAACCCGTACAGCCGTGTTACCGGGCAGTGACCCGTACAGCCGTGTGACCGGGAAGTGACCCGCACAGCCGTGTTACCGAGCAGTGACCCGTACAGCCGTGTGACTGGGCAGTGACCCGTACAGCCGTGTGACCGGGCAGTGAACCCGTACGGCCGTGTGACCGGGCAGTGAACCCGTACAGCCGTGTGACCGGGCAGTGAACCCTTACAGCCGTATGACCGAGCAGTGACCCGTACAGCCGTGTGACCGGGCAGTGACCCGTACAGCCGTGTGACCGGGCAGTGAACCCACACAGCCGTGTTACCGAGCAGTGACCCGTACAGCCGTGTTACCGGGCAGTGAACCCGTACAGCCGTGTGACCGGGCAGTGAACCCTTACAGCCGTGTGACCGGGCAGTGACCCGTACAGCCGGGTGACCGGGCAGTGAACCCGTACGGCCGTGTGACCGGGAAGTGAACCCGTACGGCCGTGTGACCGGGCAGTGAACCCGTACAGCCGTGTGACCGGACAGTGACCCGTACAGCCGTGTGACCGGGCAGTGAACCCGTACAGCCGTGTGACCGGGCAGTGAACCCGTACAGCCATGTGACCAGGAAGTGACCCGCACAGCCGTGTGACCGGGCAGTGACCCGTACAGCCGTGTGACCGGGAAATGACCCGCACAGCCGTGTTACCGAGCAGTGAACCCGTACAGCCGTGTGACCGGGCAGTGAACCCGTACAGCCGTGTGACCGGGAAGTGACCCGTACAGCCGTGTGACCGAGCAGTGACCCGTACAGCCGTGTGACCGGGCAGTGAACCCATACAGCCGTGTGACCGGGCATTGACCCGTACAGCCGTGTGACCGAGCAGTGACCCGTACAGCCGTGTGACCGGGCAGTGACCCGTACAGCCGTGTGACCGGGCAGTGAACCCACACAGCCGTGTTACCGAGCAGTGACCCGTACAGCCGTGTTACCGGGCAGTGAACCCGTACAGCCGTGTGACCGGGCAGTGAACCCTTACAGCCGTGTGACCGGGCAGTGACCCGTACAGCCGTGTGACCGGGCAGTGAACCCGTACGGCCGTGTGACCGGGAAGTGAACCCGTACGGCCGTGTGACCGGGCAGTGAACCCGTACAGCCGTGTGACCGGACAGTGACCCGTACAGCCGTGTGACCGGACAGTGACCCGTACAGCCGTGTGACCGGGCAGTGAACCCGTACAGCCATGTGACCAGGAAGTGACCCGCACAGCCGTGTGACCGGGCAGTGAACCCGTACGGCCGTGTGACCGGACAGTGAACCCGTACAGCTGTGTGACCGGACAGTGACCCGTACAGCCCTGTGACCGGGAAGTGACCCGCACAGCCGTGTTACCGAGCAGTGAACCCGTACAGCCGTGTGACCGGGCAGTGAACCCGTACAGCCGTGTGACCGGGAAGTGACCCGTACAGCCGTGTGACCGGGCAGTGAACCCGTACAGCCGTGTGACCGGGAAGTGACCCGTACAGCCGTGTGACCGGGCTGTGACCCGTACGGCCGTGTGACCGGGCAGTGACCCGTACAGCCGTGTGACCGGGCAGTGAACCCGTACAGCCGTGTGACCGGGCAGTGACCCGTACAGCCGTGTGACCGGGAAGTGACCCGCACAGCCGTGTTACCGAGCAGTGAACCCGTACAGCCGTGTGACTGGGCAGTGAACCCGTACAGCCGTGTGACCGGGCAGTGAACCCGTACAGCCGTGTGACCGGGCAGTGACCCGTACAGCCGTGTGACCGGGCAGTGAACCCGGACAGCCGTGTGACCGGGCAGTGAACCCGTACGGCCGTGTGACCGGGAAGTGAACCCGTACAGCCGTGTGACCGGGAAGTGACCCGTACAGCCGTGTGACCGGGCTGTGACCCGTACAGCCGTGTGACCGGGCTGTGACCCGTACAGCCGTGTGACCGGGCAGTGAACCCGTACAGCCGTGTGACCGGGCAGTGACCCGTACAGCCGTGTGACCGGGCAGTGAACCCGGACAGCCGTGTGACCGGGCAGTGAACCCGTACGGCCGTGTGACCGGGAAGTGAACCCGTACAGCCGTGTGACCGGGCAGTGAACCCGCACAGCCGTGTGACCGGGCAGTGAACCCGTACGGCCGTGTGACCGGGAAGTGAACCCGTACAGCCGTGTGACCGGGCAGTGACGCGTACAGCCGTGTGACCGGGCAGTGACCCGTACAGCCGTGTGACCGGGCAGTGACCCGTACAGCCGTATGATCGGGAAGTGACCCGTACAGCCGTGTGACCGGGCAGTGAACCCGTACGGCCGTGTGACCGGGAAGTGACCCGCACAGCCGTGTGACCGGGCAGTGAACCCGTACGGCCGTGTGACCGGGAAGTGAACCCGTACAGCCGTGTGACCGGGCAGTGACCCGTACAGCCGTGTGACCGGGCAGTGACCCGTACAGCCGTGTGACCGGGCAGTGACCCGTACAGCCGTATGACCGGGAAGTGACCCGTACAGCCGTGTGACCGGGCAGTGACCCGCACAGCCGTGTGACCGGGAAGTGACCCGCACAGCCGTGTGACCGGGAAGTGACCCGCACAGCCGTGTGACCGGGCAGTGAACCCGCACAGCCATGTGACCAGACAGTGATTGACCGGTTGGGGGCACTGTTTCCTCACTGCTAATGTTTAAAGTCTGTGTTGGTTCTAATTCATTTCAGGCCCCATTCATTTACCTGGTGCTGCTGTTATGCAATTTTCCTCTGAGGTGGGTTTGCATGAGAACAGAACTACAGCATTATAGCAGACCTGATTTTAACGTTCCACATCAATACTCATTCTAAGACGAATAAACAGTGAAACTCACAGGTGACCTTGGAGAAACCTATGTTGGGGAAACACAATATGGGGACAGTTAAATGGCCTGTTTTTTAAAGTATAATCTGTCTATTGTTTTGGGAATCTACAATTGTGATTCAAGTGGGATTTTTTTGATCATATGGTTTATTGAGATCTGCCTCTTGAAGAAACTTATGTTTCATATTTTTACAGTTATTCGAGCAGTAAGATTGTGCTGTTTTCTGGTTCTGTAGATCGTTACGGTGCAAAAATGGCCTTCAATAGAGCGATGTGCTCCTTCTGGGTAAAAACAATGACTGCAGATGCTGGAAACCAGATTCTGGATTAGTGGTGCTGGAAAAGCACAGCAGTTCAGGCAGCATCCAAGTAGCTTCGAAATCGACGTTTCGGGCAAAAGCCGAAGGGCTTTTGCCCGAAATGTCGATTTCGAAGCTACTTGGATGCTGCCTGAACTGCTGTGCTCTTCCAGCACCACTAATCCAGAACACGATGTGCTCCTTCTGTTCGATGTGGGGGAATTAGAGAGAATTTCAATGTTCCTGATGACTTCATCTGCAGGAAGTGTGTTTGGTTGTGAATCCCATTGGGTCGGATGGATCAGTTGGAGTGGCATTTACAGATATTGAGTAACTTACAGGAGCTAGGGGATGTGATGGATGGCAGTTTCAGGAAAGGTGGAAATCCGCGGATACAGTCTGGCAAGTGGGTTAACTCCAGGAAAGGTAGGAGGGGTAGGCCATGCAAGAGTCTCCTTTAGCTATCCCCATCTGAAATAAGTTTTAGAAAATATGGGAGGGGGGGTGGGGTGATGGACTCTCTGGGGAATGTAACACTGACAGCCAGGTTTCAGAGTCTGGTAATACTGTCACAAGGGATACACCAGGTTTCAAGCAATCGATTGTGATAGGGAACCCTCTAGTCAGAGGCACAGTCAGACATCAGAATGGTGTGTAGCCTCCCTGGCGCCAAGATCAAGAATATCTTGGACAGAGAGCTGAGTACTCTCAAAGGGGAGCGAGACCAGCAGGAGGTCTAATGACAAGGGAAGAGAAAAAGGATGAGGCTCTGAGGAGAGAATATAGGAAGTTAGGCAGGAATTTAAAAAGTAGGGCCTCAAGGGGAGTAATACCCAGATTACTCCTGGTGCTCCAAGCTCGTGAGTGTAGGAATCGGAGGGTGGAGCTGATGAATGCGTGACTGAGGATCTGGCGCTGGGGAGGATAATTGACATTTTTGGGTGATTGGAGTCTCTCCTGAAGTACAAGTGACCTGGACAAGAAGGAGAGATTGCACCTGAATTGGATGGGGACTAATACACTGGTAGGAATATTTGTTGGAGCTGTTTGGGAGAACTTAAACTAGTGAGGGAGGAGGGGGATCTAAAAGTTCAAGTTTTAAATTGGAGGAAGACCAATTTTGATGATATTAGGCCGGAACTTTCAAAGGTTGACTAGGGGCAGATGTTCACAGGTAAAGGGAAGGCTGGAAAATGAGAAGCCTTCAGAAATAGGATAACAAGAGTCCAGAGGCAGGATGCTCCTTGTAGGGTGAAGGGCAAGGCAGTTAGGTATAGGGAATGCTGGATGATAAAAGAACTTGAGGTTTTGATCAAGAAAAAGAAGGAAGCATATGTCAGGTATAGACAGCAGAGATCGAGTGAATCCTCAGAAGAGTATAAAGGCAGTAGGGGTATACTCGAGAGAAATCAGGAGGGCAAAAAGGGGACATGAGATAGCTTTGGCAAATAGGGTTAAGGAGAATCCAAAGGGATTCTACAAGTACATGAAGGACAAAAGTGTAACTAGAGATCGACTAGGCCTTTTCAAAATCAGCAAGGCTGCCTACATGTTGAACCACGAGAGATGGGGAAATACTAAAAAAGTATTTTGTCTCAGTGTTTACAGTGGAGAAGGACATGGAAGCTAGAGAACTTGGAGAAATAGATGGTGACATCTTGAAAACTGTCCATTTTACAGAGCAGGTGGTGCTGGACATCTTCAGACATCTTAGAATATATAAAGATGAATCAATCCCCAGGACCTGATCAGGTGTACTCGAGAACTCTGTGGGAAGCTAGGGACGTGATTGCTGGGCCTCTTGCTGAGATATTTGTATCATTGATAGTCACAGGTGAGGTGCCGGAAGACTGGAGGTTGGCTAATGTGGTGCCACTGTTTAAGAAGGGTGGTAAGGCCTAGCCAGGGAACTATAGACCAGTGAGCCTGACCTCGGTGGTGGGCAAGTTGTTGGAGGGAATCCTGAGGGACAGGATGTACATGTATTTGGAAAGGCAAGGACTGATTAGGGATAGTCAACATGGCTTTGTGCGTGGGAAATCATGTCTCACAAACTTGATTGAGTTAAAAATCACACAACACCAGGTTATAGTCCAACAGGTTTAATTGGAAACACATTAGCTTTCGGAGCGACGCTCCTTCATCAGGACAACCACCTGGTGAAGGAGCGTCGCTCCGAAAGCTAGTGTGCTTCCAATTAAACCTGTTGGACTATAACCTGGTGTTGTGTGATTTTTAACTTTGTACACCCCAGTCCAACACCGGCATCTCCAAATCAAAACTTGATTGAGGTTTTTGAAGAAGTAATGAAGAAGATTGATGAGGGCAGAGTGGTAGATGTGATCTTTATGGACTTCAGTAAGGCATTTGACAAGGTTCCCCATGGGAGACTGATTAGCAAGGTTAGATCTCATGGAATACAGGGAGAACTAGCCATTTGGATACAGAACTGGCTCAAAGGTAGAAGACAGAGGGTGGTGGTGGAGGGTTGTTTTTCAGACTGGAGGCCTGTGACCAGTGGAGTGCCACAAGGATCAGTGCTGGGCCCACTGTTTGCAGATGACATCAAAATTGGAGGTGTAGTGCAGAGCGAAGAAGTTTAATGGGACCTTGATCAGATGGGCCAATGGGCCGAGGAGTGGTAGATAGAGTTTAATTTAGATAAATGCGAGGTGCTGCATTTTGGGAAGGCAAAGCAGGGCAGGACTAATAGACTTCATGGTAAGGTCCTAGGGGGGTGTTGCTGAACAAACAGACCTTGGAGTGCAGGTTCATAGCTCCTTGATAGTGGGGTCACAAGATAGTGACGAAGGCATCTGGTACGCTTGCCTTCATTGGTCAGTATATTGAGTGAAGGAGTTGGGAGGTCATGTTGCAACTGTACAGGACATTGGTTAGGTCACTTTTAGAATACTGCATTCAATTCTGGTCTCCTTGCTTTAGGAAGGATGTTGTGAAAATTAAAATGGTTCAGAAAAAAATTGCAAGGATGTTGCCAGGGTTGGAGGGTTTGAACTATAGGGAGAGGCTGAACAGGCTGGGGCTGTTTTCCCTGGAGCGTCGGAGGCTGAGGGGTGACCTTATAGAGGTTTACAAAATCATGAGGGGCATGGATAGGATAAATAGACAAAGTCTTTTCCCTGGAGTGGGGGAGGGCATAGGTTTAGGGTGAGAGGGGAAAGCTATAAAAGGGACCTAAGGGACAACTTTTTCACGCAGAGGGTGGTACGCGTATGGAATGAGCTGCCAGAGGAAGTGGTGGAGGCTGGTACAATTACAGCATTTAAAAGACATCTGGATGGGTATATGAATAGGAAGGGTTTGGAGGGATATGGGCCAAATCATGGTAATTGGAACAAGATTAATTTAGGATATCTGGTTGGCATGGACAAGTTGAACTGAAGGGTATGTTTCCGTGCTGTACATCTCTATGACTCTATGAGTCTATAAGGTCAGAACTGGGGATATTCGCCAATGATTACACAATGATCAGGATCATTCACAACTCATCAGATACTCAAGCAGCCCATGTTCAAATGCAACAAGATCTGGACGATATCCAGGCTTGGGCTGACAAGGGGCAAGTAACATACATGCCAGACAATGACCATCACCAACAAGAGACAATTTAACTAATGTCCATTGACTTTCAATGGTGTTACCATCACTGAATTCCCCCACTATCAACATTCTGGGGATTGCCATTTACCAGAAATTCAGCTGGACTCTCCATATATACCTTGGAATACTGCAGCAAGTAACTCAACTCCTGACCCTCCCACAAAGCCCTCCCACCAACTACCACATACAAGTCAGGAGTGTGATGGAATATTCCCCACTTGTGTGGATGGGGGCAGCCCCAACAATTCTCAAAACGCTTGACACCATCCAGGAAAAAGCAGCCACATCCACAAACACCCACACCCTCCAGCACCGACACACAGTAAGAGCAGTGTGTACCATCTACTAGATGCACTGCAGACATTCACCAAAGATCCTCAGGCAGCACCTTCCAAGCTCATGACCACTTCCATCTAGAAAGACAAGGGCAGCAGGTATATGGGAACACCATCCCCTGCAATTACCCCTCCAAGCCACTCACCATCCTGACTTGGAGATATATCGTCGTTCCTTCACTGTCTCTGCGTCGAAATCTTGGAAGTCCCTTCCTAATGGCATTGCGGGTCAACCCACAGCAGGTGGACTGCAGCGGTTCAAGAAGGCAGCTCACCCCCACCGTCTCAAGGGGCAACTAGGGATGGGCAATAAATGCTGGGCCCAGCCAGTGACACCACCATGCCATGAATACATAGGAATAAAAGGCTGGCAATTGATAGATGCAGACCATGTGCATTCAGATGGACTTTGATTAAAATGGCTTCATGGTAGGTACAGACATAGTGGGTCAAAAGGACTGTACTGTGCGGTACTGTTCTATGTTCTATGCTTTGAAATGTCCACTCCATGTTCTAGCTATGGCTTCTAGCTCTGTTTCCCTGAGTCCACACCCTGGCTTAACATATCAGGCATCGATGTGCACCCAAAACAAACAGACATATAAAATCAAGCATAGAACAACTGAGCACGACCTCTCCCGCACACAGTGAATGCAGACGCCATCTTGTGCCAGTACACAGTGTGCAGGCTGTGGGCTGGATGGGGTGTGCACACACTCCCTTACCCTTCTCTCTCCTCTCGCTCAGCTGCTTCCTCTTGTTGGTCCACCAGCCGATCCCGGGCTTCCTGAAGATCCTGCTGGATCTGCTCCAGCTTTGCCTCCAGCTCCTGATTGGTCACTTTCAGCTTCTCAGTCTCAGCGATTGCCTCGTTGTGTTTACTGCACAGAGAGAAAAGCAAACAGTCAGACAGACAGACAGACAGGGAGAGAGAGTCACTGACAGAGGGAAGGGTTACTGGACACATCCATTTCAACACTATCTTTTACACCGACACCTGAATCCCAAATCCCAGAGTAGCTCCCATACCTGTTGTTCATTAAGAATTTCCTGAGATTGGGAACGACAGGCACACACTGTCTGAATATTCCCACTGCCCATGGACAGGACATGGACACATTGGTTGAGTGTGTACCCAATGGGCAAGTTGCGTTCACAGTGAGGGGTGTGTCTGTGAAGCGAAATAGATTATATCATGAATCTTTGCAGAAATTATTATTTTCTATATACGGAATAGATTTTATTTCCAGTGCTGCAACACAGAAATTGTTGGAGTTATGAATAGTGAGGAAGTTGGTCACAGGATACAGCAGGATATAGCCCAATTGGAAAGTTGAGTGGAGAAATGGCAGATGGAGTTTGTTCTGGACACGTGTCGGGTGACGCACTTTGGAAAGACAAATATAAGAGGAATGTATACATGCAGGACCATTAGGAGCACTGATATATCGATGGAACTTCAGGTGTAAGTGCACAGCTCCCTGAAAGTGGATCGAGTTATAAGCAAGATGTATGGCATGTTTGCCTTCAATGGGGCACTGAGCAGAAAAATTGGCAATTCATACTCGCGCTGGATAAAACTTTAGTTAGGACACATTTGGAGTGTGGATACAGTTCTGGTCTCCGCATTACTGGAAGGAAGTGGAGAGTTTGGAGGCGATGCAAAGAGTTTTATGAATATATTGCTGGCGATTGAAGAGTATTAGCGATAAGGAGAGCTTGCACAAACTTAGATTGTTTTCACTGGAGTGTCGGAGGCTGACAGGCACGGGTAGGGTGGATAGTAGGTGTCTTTTTTCCAGAATGGAATTGACAAATATTAGGGGCATAGGTTTAGAGTGAGAGGGAACAGGTGAAAGGAGATGTACAAGGCAAGTTATTTACACAGAGGGTGGAATGTGCCTGGAATGACATGCTAAGGGAGGTGGTAGAACTGCCACTTCCATGGGCGGCACGGTGGCTCAGTGGTTAGCATTGCTGCCTCACAGCATCAGGGTCCCAGGTTCGATTCCAGCCTTGGGCGACTGTCTGTGTGGAGTTTGCACATTCTCCCCGTGTCTGTGTGGGGTTTGCACATTCTCCCCGTGTCTGTGTGGGTTTCCTCCCACAATCCAGAAACGTACAGGTCAGGTGAATTGACCATGCAAAGTTGCCCATAGTGTTGGGTGTATTAGTTAGAGGGAAATGGGTCAGGGTGGGTTACTCTTTGGAGGGTTAATGTAGACTTGTTGGGCCGAAGGGCCTGTAGGGAATCTAATCTAAACTACAGTGATAGTACCACATAACATGATGGAGAGTATTGTCAATGTGAAGGCTGGATTTTGGCTCCACAGTAATATGAGGTGGTCACACTTACCAATATTAAGGTGCAAGTGCATAGCTCCCTGAAAGTGGGAACACAAATGGATAAGTTGGTAAGGAAGGTTTACAGCATGTTTGTCTTCATTGATCAGGACACTGAGTATAAATGTTGGCAAGTCATGTTGCAGCTGTAAAAAGCTTTAATTCGGTCACATTTGCAGTAATGTGTGCAGTCCTGGTCACTGCATTATCGGAAGGAAGTGAAGGCTTTGGAGACAATGTAACAGGGTTTACCAGGGTATTGTCTCGATTGGAGTACATTATCTGTAAGAAGAGGTCGAACAAACTTAGTTATTCCATTAGAGCATCGGAGAATGAGGGATGATAGAAGTTTATAAAATAATGAGAGGCATGGATAAGGTGGATCATCAGAGTCTTTTTCCCAGGATGGAAATATCACACTGTAGGGGGCATAGGTGTAAGGTGAGATGTGGATCGACGTATGTGAGGTAAGTTATTTATACAGAGATGGTAGGTGTCTACAATGAACTGCCAAAGGAGGTGGTAGATGCAGATACAATTGCAATGTTTAAGAGACATTTAGACAGACACATGACCCTATACACAGGGCATACTCTAGGTGGGGGATTTCAACGTGGGGTGGGGGGATGGTTACTAGGCTGGGTCTGTGCAGGTGGTGAGGGAACCAACAAGAGGGAAAAAAAATATAGTTGACCTCATGCTTACCAACCTGCTAGCTGCAGACACATCGGTCTCAGTAAGGGTGACCCCCCCCCCCCGTGCAGTCCTTGTGGAGACAAAGCCTCACTTCACATTTAGAATCATCTCCATTATCACCGTGCTAAATGGGACAGACTTCAACTAGCAACTCCAGCTTCGACATCCATGAGGTACTGTGGGCCATCAGCACAATCTGCAGCCTCACAGCCCGGCATTCTCCCCACTCAACCATTACCATCAAGCCCGGGGATCGACCCTCGTTCAATGGAGAGTGCAAGGAGGGCATGTCTGCAGCAGCTTTAGGCACACTTGAAAATGAGGTGTCAACCTGGTGAAGCCACCAAACAGCTTGTAGAACAATCAGCAAAATACTAAATGATAGACAGAGCTAAGTGGTCCTACAATCATAGAACGAATCATAGAATTCCTACAGTATGGAAACAAGTCCACACTGACTCTCCTAAGAGCATCCCACCCTATCCCTGTAGCCCTGCACCTCCCCATTGCCAATCCACCTAGCCTACACATCCCTGAATACTATGGCCAATTTAGCACGGCCAATCCACCCTGACACATCCTTGAACACTATGGGCAATTTGGCATGGCCAATCCACCTAACCTACACATACCTGCACAATATGGGCAATTTAGCATGGCCGATCCACCTAACCAACACATCCTTGAACACTATGGGCAATTTGGCATGGCCGATCCACCTAACCTACACATACCTGCACAATATGGGCAATTTAGCATGGCCGATCCACCTAACCAACACATCCTTGAACACTATGGGCAATTTGGCATGGCCGATCCACCTAACCAACACATCCCTGAACACTATTAGCAATTTAGCATGGCCGATTCACCTACCCTCCACATCTTTTGACTGTGGGAGGAAACCGGAGCACCCGGAGGAAACCCACACAGACACAGGGAGAATGTGCAAACCCCACACAGAGAGTCGTCTGAGGAAGGAATTGAACCCATGTGCCAGGCGCTGTGAGAGAGCAGTGCCACCATGGATCAGATCTGAGGTCTGCAGTCCTGCCATATCCAGTCATGAACTGTGAGTGTGGATGATTTAAGTTGGTGAATCACTGGAGGAAGTGGCGGGCGGGGGGCTGCATAATTATTCCCAACCCCGATGATGGCTGAACATTTGCAGCACTCTTCAACCAGAGGTGTTGAGTGGATGATCCATTTCAGCCTCCACCAATGGTCCCCAAAATCACAGATACCAGTCTACAGCCAATTCCACTCACTCTTTGTGACACCAAGAAACAGTTGGAGACACTTGAGACTGAAAAGGGTACAAACCCTGACAACATTCGGCAATATCACTAAAGACTTGGGCTCCAGTACTTCGCATTCCTGGAACCAGCTGTCCCAGTACAGATACAACACCGGCATCTAGAAAATTGTCCACGTATGTCCTGTACTTTAAAAGTAGGACAAATCTATCCTGGCCAAACACCACCCATCAGTCTACTCTCGGTCCTCAGTGAAGTGATGGACGGTGTCAGTAACTGTGCTGTTAAGCAGCACCTGCTCAGAAATAACCTGCTCAGTGACGCCCAGTTTGGGTTCCCCCCCAGGGTCACTCAGCTCCTGACCTCAATACAGCCTTGGGTCAAACATGGACAAAAGAGCTGAATTCCAGATGGGAGGGGAGAGGGACAGCCCTTGACATCAAGGCTGGTTTGGACCGAATGTGGCATCAAGGAGCCCTGGAAAAACTGGAATCAATAGGGTATCTGGAGGTAAATTCTGCCCTGGTTGGAGTCATATCTGGTACACAGTAAGATGGTTGGAGTTGTTGGAGGTCCATCATCTCAGCTACAAGCCATCTCTAAAGGTGTTCTTAATCTTAGAGAGAATCGTAAGGGATAGGATTTATGAACATCTGGATAGGAATAATGTGATCAATGATAGTCAGCATGGTTTTGTGAAGGGCAGGTCATGCCTCACAAACCTTATTGAATTCTTTGAGAAGGTGACTAAGGAGGTAGATGAGGGGAAAGCAGTAGATGTGGTGTATATGGATTTTAGTAAGGCGTTTGATAAGGTTCCCCATGGTAGGCTACTGCAAAAGAAAATACGGAGATATGGCATCTAGGGTGAGTTGGAGGTTTGGATTAGGAATTGGCTGGCTGGAAGAAGACAGAGGGTAGTAGTTGGTGGTAAAGGTTCATCTTGGAGTGCAGTTACTAGCGGTGTTCCGCAAGGATCTGTTTTGGGACCAATGCTGTTTGTCATTTTTATAAATGACCTGGAGGAGGGGCTAGAAGGTTGGGTGAGCAAGTTTGCGGATGATACGAAAGTTGGAGGAGTTGTAGACAGTGAGGAAGGATGTGGCAGGTTACAGCAGGATATAGAGAAGCTGCAGAGCTGGGCAGAAAGGTGGCAAATGGAGTTCAATGTGGGTAAGTGTGAGGTGATTCACTTTGGTAAGAGTAACAAAAAGATGGATTACTGGGCTAATGGTCGGATACTTGGTAGTGTGGAAGAGCAGAGGGATCTTGGTGTCCATGTACACAGATCTCTGAAAGTTGCCACCCAGGTAAATAGTGTGGTGAAGAAGGCATATGGCGTACTGGCTTTTATTGGTAGAGGAATTGAGTTCTGGAGTCCTGAGGTCATGCTGCAGTTGTATAAGACTCTGGTGCGGCCGCATCTGGAATATTGTGTGCAGTTTTGGTCGCCATACTATAGGAAGGATGTGGAGGCACTGGAACGGGTGCAGAGGAAGTTTACCAGGATGTTGCCTGGTATGGTAGGAAGATCGTATGAGGAAAGGCTGAGGCACTTGGGGCTGTTTTCATTGGAGCAAAGAAGGTTTCGGGGTGACTTGACAGAGGTGTACAAGATGATTAGGGGGTTAGATAGGGTTGACCATGAGAACCTTTTTCCACGTATGGAGTCAGCTATTACGAGGGGGCATAGCTTTAAATTAAGGGGTGGTAGGTATAGGACAGATGTTAGGGGTAGATTCTTTACTCAGCGAGTCGTGAGTTCATGGAATGCCCTGCCAGTAGCAGTGGTGGACTCTCCCTCTTTATGGGCATTTAAACGGGCATTGGATAGGCATATGGAGGATAGTGGGCTAGTGTAGGTTAGGTGGGCTTTGATCGGCGCAACATCGAGGGCCGAAGGGCCTGTACTGCGCTGTATTCTTCTATGTTCTATGTTCTATGTGTTCCTCAGGGTAGTGTCCTAGGCCCAACCATTTACAGCTACTTCATCAGTGACCTTCCCTCCATCATTAAGGTCAGAATTGGAGGTGTTCGCTGTTGATTGCACAACGTTCAGCACCATTCACAACTCCTCAGGGACTGAAGCAAATGCAACAAGATCTGGACTTAAGTTGACAAGTGGCAAGTTATATTTGCACCACACAAGTGCCAAGCAATGACCATCTCAAACAAGAGGCGAACTAATCACTGGCCCTTAACATTCAATGCTGTTCCCGTCACTGAATCCAACACTATCAATACTCTTGGGGTGACATTGTCCCGAACTCAAGTGGACTCACCATATAAACCCAATGGCGGAAACAGCAGGTGAGACACGAGAAACACTGTGGTGATTAACTCACCTCCTGACACCCCAAGTCCTGTCCATCATCTACAAGGCACAAGTCTGGAGGAGTGTGATGGAATACTCACCGTTTGCCCGGATGGGTGGTGCTCCACCATTGAGGAGAAGCAGCCACAGCAACAAACAACCATTCCCTCTATCACCGTCATTCAGCAGCAGCAGAATGGAGTACCAACAAAATACACTGCCGAAAGTCTCCAAAGCTCCTGACACAGCACCTCCCAAACGCAAAACTGCACCCCTTGAGAAGGACAATGGCAGCAGATACAGTGGGAACACTACCCCTGAAGAGTTCCTGTACAAACCACTCACCAAACTTAACACATCAAGTGCTGATGTGCACCATAGCGTCATGGGGATGTACAGCATGGAAACAGACCCTTCGGTCCAACCTGTCCATGCCGACCAGATATCCCAACCCAATCTAGTCCCACCTGCCAGCACCCGGCCCATATCCCTCCAAACCCTTCCTATTCACATACCCATCCAAATGCCTCTTAAATGTTGCAATTGGACCAGCCTCCACCACTTCCTCTGGCAGCTCATTCCATACACGTACCACCCTCTGCATGAAAAAGTTGCTCCTTAGGTCTCTTTTATATCCTTACCCTCTCACCCTAAACCTATGCCCTCTAGTTCTGGACTTCCTGATCCCAGGGAAAAGACTTTGTCTATTTATCCTATCCATGCCCGTCACAATTTTTAAAACTTTTTTAAGGTCACTCCTCAGCCTCCGACGCTCCAGGGAAAACAGCCTCTCCCTGTAGCTCAAATCCTCCAACCCTGGCAACATCCTTGTAAATCTTTTCTGAATCCTTTCAAGTTTCACAACATCTTTCCGATAGGAAGGAGACCAGAATCGCATGCAATATTCCAAAAGTGGCCAAACCAATGTCCTGTACAGCTGCAACTTGACCTCCCAACTCCTGTACTCAATATTCTGACCAATCAAGGAAAGCATACAAAACGCCTTCTTCACTATCCTATCTACCTGCGACTCCACTTTCAAGGATCTATGAACCTGCACTCCAAGGTCTCTTTGTTCAGCAACACTCCCTAGGACCTTACCATTAAGTGTATAAGTCCTGCTAGGATTTGCTTTCCCAAAATGCAGCACATCACATTTATCTGAATTAAACTCCATCTGCCACTTCTCAGCCCATTGGCCCATCTGGTCCTGATCCTGTTGTAAATCTGAGGTAACCCTCTTCGCTGTCCACTACACCTCCAATTTTGGTGTCATCTGCAAACTTACTAACTGTACCTTTTATGTTCACATCCAAATCATTTATGTAAATGACAAAAAGTAGACACAAATGACACAACTGATCCTTGTGGCACTCCACTGGTCACAGGCCTCCAGTCTGAAAAACAACCCTCCACCACCACCCTCTGTCTTCTACCTTTGAGCCAGTTCTGTATCCAAATGGCTAGTTCTCCCTGTATTCCAAGAGATCTAACCTTGCTAACCAGTCTCCCATGGGGAACCTTGTTGAATGCCTTACTGAAGTCCGTATAGATCACATTCACCACTCTATCCTCATCAATCCTCTTTGTTACTTCTTCAAAAAACTCAATCAAGTTTATGAGACATGATTTCCCACCAAATACAAACAGACTTTATAGAGTTAAACACGTAACAACTGAGCACTACCTCTCCCACGCACAGTGAATGCAGACGCCATCTTGTGCCAGTACACAGTGTGCAGGCTGTGGGCTGGATGGGGTGTGCACACACTCCCTTACCCTTCTCTCTCCTCTCGCTCAGCTGCTTCCTCTTGTTGATCCACCAGCCGATCCCGGGCTTCCTGAAGATCCTGCTGGATCTGCTCCAGCTTTGTCTCCAGCTCCTGATTGGTCACTTTCAGCTTCTCAATCTCAGCGATTGCCTCGTTGTCTTTACTGCACAGAGAGAAAAGCAAACAGTCAGACAGACAGACAGGGAGAGAGAGTTACTGACAGAGGGAAGGGTTACTGGACACATCCATTTCAACACTATCTCATACACCAGCACCTGAATCCCAAATCCCAGAGCAGAGCCATTCCTGCTGTTCATCAGGAATTTCCTGAGATTGGGAACCTCAGGCACTCACTGACCCACAGGGAGGCTGGGTCTGAATATTCACACTGCCCGTGTGTACAGGACATGGACACATTGGTTGGGTGTGTATCCAATGCGTGGGTTGTGTCCACATCAGGGGTGTGCCTCTGAAGTCATGTCTTCTATATTGTAAATGTTTGCAGAAATTATTATTTTCTGTGTGGATTAGAGATTTTATTGCCAGTGCAGAAAATGGTGGAGTTGTTGATAGTGTGGAAGGTGATCACAGGATACATGAGGATATAGATAATGTTGGAGGATTGGGCAGAGTAATGGCAGATAGAGTTTATTCTGGATAATTGAAAGGTAATGCAACTTGGGAGGTCAAATACAAGAGAAACGTGTACATTACATGGCAGGACCATTGTGAGCACTGATTTACAGAGGGATTTTGGAGTGCAAGTGCATCGCTCCCCGATAGCGGTAACACAAATGGATAAGTTGGTAAAGAAGGCTTGCATTTATGGTCAGTGCGTTGAGTATAAATGTCGACAAGTCATGTTCGAGCTGTATAAATGTGGAGCTGGAACATGTTTGGAATATTGTGTACAGTTCTGGTTGCCACACTGTCGGAAGAATGTGGAGGCTTTCGGGAATGTGCAATATGGTTCAACCAGACTATTCCTGGGATTGGAGCGTTCCAGTTATAAGGAGAGCTTGGACACACATGGATTACTTTTGCTAGAGTGTGGGAGGCTGACCGGTGAGCTGATGTCGGTATATAGGTTGATGAGAGGCATGGATAGGGTATATATTTAGGGTCTTTTTCCCTGAGTGAAAATGTCAAATACCCAGGGTGGCACAGGATTAAGTCGAGACAGGAAAATTTAATGGAGATGTGTGATGCAAGTTTTTTACACTTGGGATGGTAGGTACCAGGAAATGACCCATAAAGTGAGATAGTAGAGACAGAGACCATTGCAATGTTTAAGAAGCATTTAGCCAGACACATGAACAAGGTGATAAAGGAGGCAGATGGAACATGAGCAGGCAGATGGCATTTGAAGAGGATAGCATCATTATATGGTACAGACATGGTGTACTGAAGTATCTGTACTGTGCTGTCCTCTCCATGTTCTCTACTTTAACATGTCTGCTCCATGTTATACCCCTGGCTCTCAGCTCTGTCTCCAAATGGGAGCACACACTCAGACCGAGCATATCAAGTGCTGATGTGCACCAAAAACAAACAGACTTTACAAACTCAAACACACAACTGAGCACGACCTCTCCCGCGCACAGTGAATGCAGACGCCATCTTGTGCCAGTACACTGTGTGCAGGCTGTGGGCTGGATGGGGTGTGCACACACTCCCTTACCCTTCTCTCTCCTCTCGCTCAGCTGCTTCCTCTTGTTGATCCACCAGCCGATCCCGAGCTTCCTGAAGATCCTGCTGGATCTGTTCCAGCTTTGTCTCCAGCTCCTGATTGGTCACTTTCAGCTTCTCAATCTCAGCGATTGCCTCGTTGTGTTTACTGCACAGAGAGAAAAGCAAAGAATCAGACAGACAGACAGGGAGAGAGAGAGTCATTGACAGAGGGAAGGGTTACTGGACACATCCATTTCAACACTATCTCTTACACCGGCATCTGAATCCTAAATCCCGGAGCAGAGCCATTCCTGCTGTTCCTCTGGAATTTCCTGAGATTGGGAACAACAGGGAGGCTGGGTCTGAATATTCCCACTGTCCCTGTGTTCAGGACATGGACATTTTTGGTTGGGTATGTATCCAATTAGTGGGTTGTATCCACAGTGAGGGTGTGTCGATGAAGTCATATCTTTTATGTTGTAAGACTCTGCAGAAGTTATGATTTTCTGTGGAATAGATTTTGTTCCCAGTGTTACAGCATGGAATTTTGTGGAGTTGTGGATAGTGAGGAAGTTGATCACAGGATACAGCAGGAAATTGACCAGTTGGAAAGTTGAAAAGAGAACTGGCAGATCAGATTTATTCCAGTTCAGTGTCAGGTGACGCATTTTGGGAGGACAAATACAAGAGTAAAGTATAGAGCACAGACTGGACCATGAGGAGTGCTGATACACAGGGGGTCCTTGGGGTGCAAGTACGTGGCTCCCTGAAAGTAGCAACCCAATTGGATAAGGTGGGAGAGAAGGCTTACCACATGCTTACTTTCATTGGTTAGGGCAGTGAGTGTAAAAGTTAGCAAGTCATGTCACAGCTGTAAGTGCCTTTCGCGGGACCACATTTGGAGTATTCTGAGCACTTCTGGTTGTCTCACTATCGGACAGATGGGGAGGCTTTGGAGAAGTTGGGAATGTCGTTTACCAGGATGTTGCCAGGATTGGAGCATATTAGCTCAAAAGGAGAGGCTTTAAAAACGTGGATTGTTTTTGGCACAAATTCGGAGGCTGAGGAGGTGACCCAACGGAGTGTATAACATTCTGATCGGCATGGGTAGGGTGGGGAGTCAGAGCCCATTCCCCAGGGGGCTAATGTCAAATACTAGTGGCTCAGATGGGAGGCAGGAGGGTGGGCTTAAAGGAAATGTGCGAGGCTAGGGGTTTTATCGACAGAGGATGGTAGGTGCCTGGGACGCACTGCCAGAGATGGGTTTAGTTTAGAATGGCATCATGGTTGGCACAGACATGATGGGCCGAAAGGACTGTACTGTGCTGTACTGTTCAATGTTCTATGCTTTAAGATGTCTGACCATGTTCCAACTCCGCCTTCCAGCTCTGCCTACAGGCAGTTTACCATAACCTGATCCCATACCCAGGTCGAACATATCAAAAACTGATGTGCATCAAAAATCAATAGACCTACAGAATCAAACACACAACTGAGCACTACCTCTCCAGTGGGGCAGGAGGTAGAGTCACACAGTTCGACAGCACAGAAACAGACCCTTCAGTACAGCGCATCCAAGCCTGTTATATGTTGGAAATGTACACCATCTCCACCACTTCCTGTGGCAGCTTCTGCCATACACATACCGCCCTCTGTGTCCAAATGTTGCGGACACCATCTTGTGCCAGTACACTGTGTGCAGGCTGTGGGCTGGATGGGGTGTGCACACACTCCCTTACCCTTCTCTCTCCTCTCGCTCAGCTGCTTCCTCTTGTTGATCCACCAGCCGATCCCGGGCTTCCTGAAGATCCTGCTGGATCTGTTCCAGCTTTGTCTCCAGCTCCTGATTGGTCACTTTCAGCTTCTCAATCTCAGCGATTGCCTCGTTGTGTTTACTGCACAGAGAGAAAAGCAAAGAATCAGACAGACAGGGAGAGAGAGAGTCATTGACAGAGGGAAGGGTTACTGGACACATCCATTTCAACACTATCTCATACACCAGCACCTGAATCCCAAATCCCAGAGCAGAGCCATTCCTGCTGTTCCTCTGGAATTTACTGAGATGACAACCATCGGCACTCACTGACCCACAGGGAGGCTGGGTCTGAATATTCACACTGCCCATGTGTACAGGACATTAGTTGGGTGTGTAACCAATGGGTGGGCTGTATCCAAAGTGAGGGGTGTGTCTGTGAAATCACGTATTTAGCATTGTAAAGATTTGCAGAAATTGTTCTTTTCTGACTAACAGGTTTTATTTCTAGACCTACAACACGAAAATCTTTGGACTTAGGGTGGATAGTGAGGACGTTGGTCACAGGGTACAGCAGGATATAGATCAGTTGGAAAGTTGGGCGCAGAAATAACAGATGGAGTTTATTCTGGACAAGTGTCAGGTGACGCATTTTGGGAGGACAAATACAAGAGTAAAGTATAGAGCACAGACTGAACCATGAGGAGTGCTGATACACAGGGGGTCCTTGGGGTGCAAGTACGTGGCTCCCTGAAAGTAGCAACCCAATTGGATAAGGTGGGAGAGAAGGCTTACCACATGCTTACTTTCATTGGTTAGGGCAGTGAGTGTAAAAGTTAGCAAGTCATGTCACAGCTGTAAGTGCCTTTCGCTGGACCACATTTGGAGTATTCTGAGCACTTCTGGTCATCTCACTATCGGACAGATGGGGAGGCTTTGGAGAAGTTGGGAATGTCGTTTACCAGGATGTTGCCAGGATTGGAGCATATTAGCTCGAAAGGAGAGGCTTTAAAAACGTGGATTGTTTTTGGCACAAATTCGGAGGCTGAGGAGGTGACCCAACGGAGTGTATAACATTCTGATCGGCATGGGTAGGGTGGGGAGTCAGAGCCCATTCCCCAGGGGGCTAATGTCAAATACTAGTGGCTCAGATGGGAGGCAGGAGGGTGGGCTTAAAGGAAATGTGCGAGGCTAGGGGTTTTATCGACAGAGGATGGTAGGTGCCTGGGACGCACTGCCAGAGATGGGTTTAGTTTAGAATGGCATCATGGTTGGCACAGACATGATGGGCCGAAAGGACTGTACTGTGCTGTACTGTTCAATGTTCTATGCTTTAAAATGTCTGACCATGTTCCAACTCCGCCTTCCAGCTCTGCCTACAGGCAGTTTACCATAACCTGATCCCATACCCAGGTCGAACATATCAAAAACTGATGTGCATCAAAAATCAATTGACCTACAGAATCAAACACACAACTGAGCACTACCTCTCCAGTGGGGCAGGAGGTAGAGTCACACAGTTGTACAGCACAGAAACAGACCCTTCAGTACAGCGCATCCAAGCCTGTTATATGTTGGAAATGTACACCATCTCCACCACTTCCTGTGGCAGCTTCTGCCATACACATACCGCCCTCTGTGTCCAAATGTTGCGGACACCATCTTGTGCCAGTACACTGTGTGCAGGCTGTGGGCTGGATGGGGTGTGCACACACTCCCTTACCCTTCTCTCTCCTCTCGCTCAGCTGCTTCCTCTTGTTGATCCACCAGCCGATCCCGGGCTTCCTGAAGATCCTGCTGGATCTGTTCCAGCTTTGTCTCCAGCTCCTGATTGGTCACTTTCAGCTTCTCAATCTCAGCGATTGCCTCGTTGTGTTTACTGCACAGAGAGAAAAGCAAAGAATCAGACAGACAGGGAGAGAGAGAGTCATTGACAGAGGGAAGGGTTACTGGACACATCCATTTCAACACTATCTCATACACCAGCACCTGAATCCCAAATCCCAGAGCAGAGCCATTCCTGCTGTTCCTCTGGAATTTACTGAGATGACAACCATCAGCACTCACTGACCCACAGGGAGGCTGGGTCTGAGTATTCACACTGCCCATGTGTACAGGACATTAGTTGGGTGTGTAACCAATGGGTGGGCTGTATCCAAAGTGAGGGGTGTGTCTGTGAAATCACGTATTTAGCATTGTAAAGATTTGCAGAAATTGTTCTTTTCTGACTAACAGGTTTTATTTCTAGACCTACAACACGAAAATCTTTGGACTTAGGGTGGATAGTGAGGACGTTGGTCACAGGGTACAGCAGGATATAGATCAGTTGGAAAGTTGGGCGCAGAAATAACAGATGGAGTTTATTCTGGACAAGTGTCAGGTGACGCATTTTGGGAGGACAAATACAAGAGTAAAGTATAGAGCACAGACTGAACCATGAGGAGTGCTGATACACAGGGGGTCCTTGGGGTGCAAGTACGTGGCTCCCTGAAAGTAGCAACCCAATTGGATAAGGTGGGAGAGAAGGCTTACCACATGCTTACTTTCATTGGTTAGGGCAGTGAGTGTAAAAGTTAGCAAGTCATGTCACAGCTGTAAGTGCCTTTCGCGGGACCACATTTGGAGTATTCTGAGCACTTCTGGTCATCTCACTATCGGACAGATGGGGAGGCTTTGGAGAAGTTGGGAATGTCGTTTACCAGGATGTTGCCAGGATTGGAGCATATTAGCTCGAAAGGAGAGGCTTTAAAAACGTGGATTGTTTTTGGCACAAATTCGGAGGCTGAGGAGGTGACCCAACGGAGTGTATAACATTCTGATCGGCATGGGTAGGGTGGGGAGTCAGAGCCCATTCCCCAGGGGGCTAATGTCAAATACTAGTGGCTCAGATGGGAGGCAGGAGGGTGGGCTTAAAGGAAATGTGCGAGGCTAGGGGTTTTATCGACAGAGGATGGTAGGTGCCTGGGACGCACTGCCAGAGATGGGTTTAGTTTAGAATGGCATCATGGTTGGCACAGACATGATGGGCCGAAAGGACTGTACTGTGCTGTACTGTTCAATGTTCTATGCTTTAAAATGTCTGACCATGTTCCAACTCCGCCTTCCAGCTCTGCCTACAGGCAGTTTACCATAACCTGATCCCATACCCAGGTCGAACATATCAAAAACTGATGTGCATCAAAAATCAATTGACCTACAGAATCAAACACACAACTGAGCACTACCTCTCCAGTGGGGCAGGAGGTAGAGTCACACAGTTGTACAGCACAGAAACAGACCCTTCAGTACAGCGCATCCAAGCCTTTTATATTGCATCATTGTTGGCACAGAAAAAATGATGGGCCGAAAGGACTGTACTGTGCTGTACTGTACTATATTCTATGCTTTAAAATGTCTGACCATGTTCCAACTCCTCCATCCAGTTCTGCCTACAGGCGGGTTTCATTTCCCTGAGCCCATACCCAGGCTGAACGTATCAAACACTGATGTGCACTAAAAATGGACAGATTTGGAAAGTCAGACACAGAACAACTGAGCACTACCTCTCCAGTGGGGCAGGAGGGAGAGTCACACAGTTCGACAGCACAGAAACAGACCCTTCAGTACAGCGCATCCAAGCCTGTTATATGTTGGAAATGTACACCATCTCCACCACTTCCTGTGGCAGCTTCTGCCATACACATACCGCCCTCTGTGTCCAAATGTTGCGGACACCATCTTGTGCTAGTACACTGTGTGCAGGCTGTGGGCTGGATGGGGTGTGCACACACTCCCTTACCCTTCTCTCTCCTCTCGCTCAGCTGCTTCCTCTTGTTGATCCACCAGCCGATCCCGGGCTTCCTGAAGATCCTGCTGGATCTGCTCCAGCTTTGTCTCCAGCTCCTGATTGGTCACTTTCAGCTTCTCAATCTCAGCGATTGCCTCGTTGTGTTTACTGCACAGAGAGAAAAGCAAAGAATCAAACAGACAGGGAGAGAGAGAGTCATTGACAGAGGGAAGGGTTACTGCAGATATTCATTGTTAGATTTTCTCACACACTGGCACCTGAATCCCAAATCCCAGAGCAGCTCTAATTCCTGCTGTTCAACAGGAATTTCCTGAGATGGGAACCACAAGTACTCACTGACCCACAGGGAGGGTGGGTCTCAATATTCCCAGTGCCCCTGTGTGCAGAACATGAAAATATTGGTTCGATGTGTATCCAATGGGTACGCTGTGTCCACAGTGAGTCAACTGCAGCAGCATTGCTGATTGACTGGTCGGGTCTGACAAGACCTGGATGCTGGACTGGGTTTGCAGCAGGTGGTGAGGGAATCTCTGGATGCATCATGCCTTGGTATAGCAGCTGCTCTGTCCAGGACCGTAAGACACTAAGAGAGTTATGAACACAGCCCGGACCATCATGGAAGCCAACCTTCCATCCATTGACTTCATTCACACTTCTCTCTGCTTTAGAAAGGCAGACCCCTCCCACTCTGGTTATACTCTCTTCTATCAAGTAGAAGATACAAAAGTTTCAACACACATACCCAACAGGGTCAAGAATAGCGTCTTACCTTCTGTCATTGGACTTCTGAATGGACTCATAAATTTAAAACCTAACGTTGATCTTGCTTTTAATGCACATTGTTTGCAGCTGTAACTTTGTATTTCTTGCTCTGTTTGACCAGCCTATGATCTTTGTATGTAATTATCTGTCTGTACTGCACACTAAACAAAACCTTTCACTGAGGTACGTGTGACAATTACAAATCAAATCAACAAGAGAGAAAAAATATACTTGACCTCCTCCTTACCAATCTGCCAGCTGCAATTGCATCTGTTCATGACAGAATCGGTAATAAGGCGGAGTCCTTAAGGAGATGAGGTCCCACCTTCACACTGAGAACACCCTCCCTCATGTTGTGTGGCACTATCACCATGCCAACTGGGCAGACTTCGAACAGATCTAGCAACTCAAGACTGGGCATCCATGAGATGGTGTGGGCATCAACAGCTTGAATTGTACTTTAACACGATCTGTAGTCCCATGGCCTGGCACATTCCCCCATTCACCCATTCCCATCAAGTCAGGGGATCAACCCAGGTGAGTGCAGGAGGGTATGCCAAGAGCAGTACCAGGCACACCTGAAGATGAGGTGTCAACCTGGTGAAGCCACCGAACAGGACGACTTGCATGTCAAACAGCACAAGCAGTAAGTGATAGACAGAGCTAAGCGATCCCACGTCCAACAGATCAGATCTGAGCTCTGCAGTCTGGCCACGTCCGGTCGTGAATGATGGTGGACCGTTAAACAGCTCACTGGAAGAGGAGGTTCCATAATGACCCCATCCTCAATGGAGGAACCTGCCACATCAGCCCGAAAGATAAGGCTGAAACATTTGCAGCAACCTTCAGCCAGGAATCTCAAGTGGATGATTCACCCCGGCCTCCTCCAGTTGTCCCCAGCATTACGGATACCCATCTTCAGCCAATTCGACTCATTCCACATGCTACCAAGAAACCATTGGAGACATTGGATATTGCAAAGGCTATGAGCCCTGAAAACACTCCGGCAATAATACTGAAGTCTTGTGCTCCAGAACTCACCGGTCCCAGAGCCAAACTGTTCCAGTCCAGTCACAACACCAGCATCTACCTGACAGTGTGGAAAATGGCACATGTCAGTCCTGTACATAAAAACAGGACAGATCCAACCAGCCAATTACTGCCCCATCAGTCTCCTCTCGGTCCTCAGTGAAGTGATGGAAGGTGTCAGTAACTGTGCTGTCAAGCAGCACCTGCTCAGCAATAACCTGCTCAGTGACGCCCAGTTTGGGTTCCCCCAGGGTCACTCAGCTCCTGACCTCAATACAGCCTTGGGTCAAACATGGACAAAATGGCTGAATTCCTGAGGGGAGGGGAAAGTGATAGCCCTTGTCACCACGACTTCATTTGACCAAGTGTGGAAACAAGACCCCTGGAAAAACTGGAATCAATGGGTGTCAAGAGGCAAATGCTCTGTTGGTTGGAGTCATACCTGGCACAAAGGAAGATGGTTGTGGTTGTTGGAGGTCGGTCATCGCAGCTCCAGGACATCTCTGCAGGAGTCCCTCAGGGTAGTGTCCTAGGCCCAACCATCTTCAGCTGCTTCACCAACGACCTCCCTCCATCATTAAGGTCAGAAGTGGGGATGTTTGCCAATGATTGTACAATGTTCAGCACCAGTCATGACTCCTCAGATACTGAAGCAGGCCATGTTCTAAGACATAAGACCTGGACAATATCCAGGCTTGGGCTGACACGTGGCAAATTACATTCGCATCACTCAAATCCACATTGTTTGGAGAAAATGTGGACCAGTGTCCAGATGGAACAATCCCTGTGGAAGACTGACAAAGGAGGGGAGGGGAATAAGTTTCTGGTGGGACTTTTTGGATGTGGATGCCGCTGGGATTGTAGGTGAGGACGAGGGGGGCCTTATTGCTATTGCAGGAGGGGAGAGAGGGGCTGAGGGTGGAAATGCAGGAGACGGGTTGGAAATATTTGAGGGCCCTGTCAAACATGGTGTTATGGAATCCTCAGCTGAGGAAGAAGGTGGACATTTCTGTGGCTCTCCTGCAAAAGGGTAAGATTGTCAGAACAGATGAAGTGGAGCAAGATATACTGGGAGAATGGAATGGACACCCTAGTCCACTCCTCGTCCACTCCCAACACCTCCCCAGACCACACGCCCCCGTGGCACTTTCCCCTGTAAATACCCAGCAGTGCTCCAGTGAAGCTCAGCGCAAACTGGAAGAACAGCACCTCATTTTTCCGCTTGGGAACCCTGCAGCCTTCAGGACTCAACATCCATTGAATGATCTGAGAGCCTGAAGACCTCCTTTCATGTGTAGTTTCCACTCCCACACCCCAGCTCTTGTCTTGACATGCACTGCTTTCAGTACAGCCAACCTATTGTCACCCACTCATAACCTACATTATCAGCTTTCCCCCCTCACTGCATTCCATTATCTATTCCTTTATCTGTTACAATACTATCCTCATGCTCTGGGCTCCATCCTCTCACTCCTTCCCCCCTCCAAGCCCTCCCTCAGTCCTGCCTGCAGCAAATATACCACCTTTTCCCAGCTATAACGAGTTCTGAAGAAAAATCACTAGACTTGAAACAGTAACTCTGTTTCTCTCTCTGCAGATGCTGCCAAACCTGCTAAGTATCTTCAGCAGTTCCTGTTTCAGCACCTTTAACACTTTATGCTCAGATACCCCCATGTCTCTCTGCTCCCATTCACCTTTTTAACCGTACCACCTTTTAGAGTCATAGAGACGTACAGCACAGAAACAGGCCCTTCGGTCCAACTCGTCTATGCTGACCAGATACCCTAATCTCATCCCATTTGCCAGCATCCGGCCCCTATCCATCCAAACCCTTCCTATTCATATACCCATCCAGATGCCTTTTAAATGTTGCAATTGTACCAGCCTCCACCACTTCCTCTGGCAGCTCATTCCATACACATACCACCCTCTGAGTGGAAAAGTTGCTCCTTAGGTCCCTTTTATATCTTTCCCCTCTCACCCTAAACCTGGAGTCCCCGACCCCAGGGAAAAGACTTTGTCTATTTACCCTATCTATGCCCCTCACAATTTTGTAAACCTCTATAAGGTCACCCCTCAGCCTCTGACGCTCCAGGGAAAACAGCCCCAGCCTGTTCAGCCTCTCCCTGTAGCTCAGATCCTCCAACCCTGGCAACATCCTTGTAAATCTTTTCTGAACCCTTTCAAGTTTCACAACATCCTGCTGAAAGGAGGGAGACCAGAATTACACACGATATTCCAACAGTGGCCTAACCGATATCCTGTACAGCCACAACATGAACTCCCAAACTGCTTCCTCTGGCAGCTCATTCCTTACATGCGCCACCCTGTTGAAAATGTTGCCCCAAAGGTCCTTTTTAAATCTTCCCCCTTTCACTTTAAACCTATGCCCTCTAATTTTGGACACCCCTACGCTGGGAAAAAGACTTTGACTATTCACCCTATCCATGCCCCTCATGATTTTATAAATCTCTGTAAGGCCCCCCCTCAGCCTCCGATGCTCCAGGGAAAATTGCTGTTGTTCAGCTACAGGTCTTCCCACCAACTTTTAGATTAGATTACTTACAGTGTGCCCAACCAGTCCACACCCACCCGCCGAAGTGCATACCCCTACATTTACCCCTTCACCTAACACTGTGGCCAATTCACCTGACCTGCACATCTTTGGAGTGTGGGAGGAAACCGGAGCACCCGGAGGAAACCCACGCAGACACGGGGAGAACGTGCAAACTCCACACAGTCAGTCGCCTGAGGCGGGAATTGAACCCGGGTCTCTGGCGCTGTGAGGCAGCAGTGCTAACCACTGTGCCACCATGCCCACCATGCCATTCCAGTCTATCTGCTCAGTTCTTATTCCACTGAAGTCAGCTCTTTCCCGGTTAAATATGCTTATTCTTATTCTGAATTGTTCATTGTTCTTTTCCACCACCATCCTAAACTGTGTGATACAATCTCAGTGTCCCCCAGTAATCTCCCAATGATAAGTGTCCTACTGGCCCTACATCTTTCCCAATGAAACCAGCTCGAGCTGTGCTTCCTCTCCTGTTGGACTGGACACCTACTGCTATCGGAAACACCCCTGAGCAGACTCCAAAAACTGCTGCCCCCTTTGCCCTTTACATTACTACATTTGGCGTTCTCCATTATAATTATTCTATAAGTCTAAAACCTCTCAGTGTTTCCATGTAGATTTGTTCCTTCCCATCATTTGGTGGTCTCTCAACAACAAGGAGTCATGTAATTGTACTCTTTTCTTGGTTCCTTAGCTTAATCTAAATCAATCCTTACCTTGAACCCTCCAAGACATAGTTTTTCTCTGGCACTGCAGGATTTTCTTTAACACTTGTGTTCTTTTCCTTCATCTCCTATCCTTCCTAAACACCTTGTAGCCAGGAATATTAAACACCTAATCTTCTTCTTCCTTGGGCAGATGTCTGTTATTGCCATGACAGATTTGCACATGGTCAGTAGTGTGAGTGACTCCCCAGTCTAAGGTACCACACTCCATGTAGATACACACATGTACGGTAACCCTGGGTTAGACTGTTCCACCCTTTCCCTCAGGTCGACTTTTTTTTAGATTAGATTCCCTACAGTGTGAAACAGGCCCTTTGGCAAAAGCTAGTCCACACCGACCCTCCAAAGCTAACCCACCCAGACCCATTCCCCTACACCTAACACCTGACAATTAGCAGGCCAATTCACCTAATCTGCATATCTTTGGACTGTGGGAGGAAACCGAAGCACCCGGAGGAAACCCACGCAGACACGGGGAGAATGTGCAAACTCCACACAGTCAGTCGCCTGAGGCGGGAATTGAACCCGGGTCTCTGGCGCTGTGAGGCAGCAGTGCTAACCACTGTGCCACCGTGCTGTCCATAATGTGACTTCAATGTGTCGCTTATAATTCTCTATTCTGATGCTAACTAGGCCCTGTGCAAGGCATGCACTCAGAGTGTGGTACATGTTCACACTGCGCACTTTGTCCACACTGGTCGTGCAAAAGATGTGCAGGGTGCCTCCAGGCTCTCTTACCCTTCCGTCTCCTCTCGGCGAAATGACTCTTCCTGTTGATCCACCGGCTGCTCCCGGGATTCCTGAAGACCTTGTTGGATCTGCTCCAGCTTTGTCTCCAGCTCCTGATTGGTCACTTTGAGCATCTCAATCTCAGTGATGGCCTCCTTCTGTTGACTGCGCAGAGAGACAAGCTCCGCCTGTAACTGCGAGACAGGAACACACAAAGGGTGCACAGTCACTCACCAGTTATGAAGCAATCTCAATAGAAAATGGATTGTCAGCTGTTTCCCTCATTCTATATATAAATATATAGACTGTCTCACTCTATCGTTCACTCTGTTTCCTGATCTCCATTTCAAACTGTCCAAGTCTCTCTGTCTTACTTCAACTCCTTTAGTCTCTCTCTCTCTCTCTCTCTCTCTCCCTCTCTCTCTCTCTCTCTCTCTCTCTCCCTCTCTCTCTCTGTGAGCTGAATTAGATGGGGATTGGCTCACAATGTGGTCTCGATTTGAGGTTGGAGTCTCAGAATGTCCGGTAGTGCCAGGGCACTCCCAATATTCCTGGGAATCAGTCAATTAATCTTCTAGGACCCCTGTCCAACCACATAGGGAGCACATGGGGAATTGGAAAGCCCATTGGAAGTTACGTTCTGTAACATTGTCGAGTTGAGGCACAATGGACACAGGTAGGAAGACAGCTCCAAATACAGGTCCTCTTGGCAGGATTTAGAAAAATTGAAACCCACGGAATGCCACAGTGGTACAGCCATTGTTGCGATGGGAATATCCTTCCTTGGAATGATTGCTACTGCTCTTTGGGGACATCGTATCCAAGTGTCCAGAGCTGGGTGGAGTGAAAAGAGGCTTTGATAGGTCCCGCTGAAAATGTGTTGCTGGAAAAGCGCAGCAGGTCAGGCAGCATCCAAGGAACAGGAGAATCGACGTTTCGGGCATCAGCCCTTCTTCAGGAATGAGGAAAGTGTGTCCAGCAGGTTAAGATAAAAGGTAGGGAGGAGGGACTTGGGGAGGGGCGTTGGAAATGCGATAGATGGAAGGAGGTCAAGGTGAGGGTGATAGGCCGGAGTGGGGGTGGGGGCGGAGAGGTCAGGAAGGAGATTGCAGGTTAGGAAGACGGTGCTGAGTTCGAGGGATTTGACTGAGACAAGGTGGGGGGAGGGGAAATGAGGAAACTGGAGAAATCTGAGTTCATCCGTGTGGTTGGAGGGTTCCTAGGTGGAAGATGAGGCGCTCTTCCTCCAACCGTCGTGTTGCTATGGTCTGGCGGTGGAGGAGTCCAAGGACCTGCATGTCCTTGGTGGAGTAGGAGGGGGAGTTGAAGTGTTGAGCCACGGGGTACAGGCTGCCTACTTGCAGAACGTTTCAGAGAACACCTCTGGGACACCCGGACCAACCAACCCAACCACCCCATGGCTCTGATCTCCAGCATCTACAGTCCTCACTTTCTCCTCTTTGATAGGTCCCGGACCACACCTGAGAGGCCTCCTCATAATTATTAGATCAAAAGATTAACACTAAGTTACAATAGAAATGGTTGATTAAATGACAAAGTGGCTTGATTTTTAAATAGTGTCTTACAACTCAAAAGTCAGAGTTTTTAGGAATGTTTTTTTCAGAACTTGATGGCTGAAGGCAAAGTCAGCAGAGGAAGAGGGGGGTCATTTTTGGAAATGCTCGAGAGGCCAGAGTCAGGCAGGCAGTTGCTTGCTGAGGCCTCTCTCCAATGAATGGACAACTGAGGGCCATGGGTGGGTTTAAAAAGAGAAAGCAGATCATTACCTCTTTTGTAGGATGTGTCTCTCCTTCACTCCATAAAGGCTCTGCTCTTTCTTCGAAGACTGTATCTCCATCTTCAACGGTGCTCATGTCAACTTCCTGTCTGGTGAGCCTTAACCTTTGTATCCCAGCATCCTCCTGGACCTGGAGCGGCAGCGGTTCTTCTTCAATTGAAATGATGCGGGCCACATGGCCTGGACTTCTCAAGTTCTTCTGAGGCCTGTTGAGTGGTTGCAAGGTGAAAAACAATGGAGCACTGCATTAATCTGAAGGTAGCCGCCAGAATTTCATGCTCTCTCTGAGAAAACAAGTTCCGTAAACGTAGTTTTTATGTTCTTGAGTGTTTGACGATTTAAGAATGATCTGACTGGGGTATTGTATTGTGAAGCTGAAGGCATGTACTATATCTTTAAGAGAGAGTGAAAGTTGTTTTGCACTGAGAGCTTGCAGGCGCCCATCATGTGACTGACTCACAATCTCAGAGTGCACTGGAAACTTGAAAAATTAACATTTGGCTTTGAAACAAATACCTGACTTTTGGTTACTATGTTTCACAACAGTTTGAATTTAACCACTCAGTTGAAATTATACCCCAGGATACTAAAACCCAATCGAATTGGATTTTTACTGTTTTGACAACATCAAACCAATGAGACGCTCTGATGTTTGAGGTATAAAGAAGCTGGCGTTTTGAGAGTTAGCCCCAGAGAGTGACAACTACCGTCATCAGAGCATCTGCTAGCAAAACACTCTCTATCAAAGGTACCTTTTCAAATGAAATATCTTTGCTGCAAAAATCCGAAGAGGATCCAGGGAGATCTACAGCCAGAGGATGACTGACACCAGAAACAACAGCTACTTTGGGTTTTGAAAATTAAGTTGATGTAATTTTAGCAGGGGCATTTATGGGAACAGTGTATTGTTATAGAGTTGGAGGCAGATAGCAAGCAATTAGGAGAAAGGAGGCCTAGAGTTGTAAATAGTTGTTGTTTAATGTTCACTTTTAGTGCTAAAGAAGAAATGGATAGCTTTTCCTTAAATAGTGGAATTTGGGAGTACTCTGTCACTCATATTTTAAAAGGTTATGAGGCGAGGTGAGCTTTTCTGGATGTTTGGTTTAATTAACAGAGTGGTTCACTGCTGTGTTGTAGCGATCGATAAATGTTGAGAGGGAAAACGATACAAAGCTTTATGAGGTGAAACATAAACCTAACACAATGGCTACAAGAGTCAATAGTTAGGAAACCTGTGGCGAGTAACTCCCCTCCTGACTCCCCAAAGCCTGCCCACCATCTACAAGGCACAAGTCAGGAGTGTGATGGGATACTCCCCACTTACCCTGGGTGGGGGCAGCTCCAACAACACTCGAAAAGTTTGACACCCTCCAGGACAAAGCAGCCCCCACTTGATTGACACCACATCCACAAACATCCCCTCCCTCTACCACCAACCCTCAGTAACAGCAGTGTGTAAAATCCACAAGATGCACTGCAGAAATTCACTGAAGATCCTCAGGCAAAACCTTCCAAATCCACAACTATCTCCATTTAGAAGGACAAGGGCAGCAGATACATGGGAACACCACCCCCTGCAAACATCCCTCCACGCCACTCACCATCCTGACTTGGAAATATGTCACCGTTCCTTCAGTGTCTCTGGCTCAAAATCCAGGAATTGCCTCCCTCAGAACATTGTGGGTCATCCTCCAGCAGGTGGACTGTAGCGGTTCAAGATGGCAGCTCACCACCGCCTTCTCAAGGGTAACTAGGGACGGGCAATAAATGCTGGGCCCAGCCAGTGGCACACACATCGCATGAATGGATAAAAAGGAGCCAGTGAAACCAGGAAACACTTGCTCACATAAAGAGTAGTGAAAATCTAGCAATCTCACGCCCTGAAACATGCTGCAAAAATTTGGGAAGAATTGGAGTCTGCATGACTGAGGTACTTGTTTCTTTGGGTATTTCAGAATTTGGATCAATGACAGGCAAACGCCAATAGGTGCGACTCAGAATGATCAAGTTGGATAGCAGAGAGGTTTGAGGGGCCGAATGACCTCTTTTTGATCCCCAATGAATTTAAAGCAGAACATAACAGCAGTTGGCTTCCATGTATTGCAATTGCCATGTTTGGTTGTGAATGGGATAGGGCGGTTGGTGGTGGGACTGAAAGGTTTCAGAAGGCAGAGATCAGTCACTTACCACTCGGTCGTTGTAAACCTCTGACTGGTGTCAGATCCCCACCTCTGCATGGTCTCTTTCTGAAACGGAAAACTAATGATGATAAGAAATAAGCCAATGACCATTCACTCTCTGAAGGACACAGTGCTTCGGGGAGTTGATCTAGTCCACAAGGCTCTCGTCTTATTCAGGCTCAAGAAGACGGAAGTCAAGTTCTCCACAAACAATACAATTTAAATTGGAAGTTAATAGAAAAAGTGGAAAAGCCTGATCCTTAAAGTTCATGACTCCGCACCGAGGTAACTCCAGCGTCAGCTCAAAACCCAGAGGAATAGCTCCTCCAGCTGGAAACACATGGCAAACATCCAGGAGGTCACATGTTGTATGGGATGTGCCTTCAACAAGACAGGAATGGCCTGCCTCTATCTGCTAGACTCATCTAAATCTAACAGAAGTAAGGTAAAGACAGAAAGAAGAGCATAATTCAGCCACCCAATTCTATTTGTTGATGCCTGTCTCAGATTTCTCCCCAAATCCCATCTCATTAGTGGCCTAAATCCCCAAGTAAAGCCTAGGCTTATAATTCCTGAACTGTATCAGAGGACTAATCCTCTCAAGAGCATTGATTATTCTCAAATGTTATTTCATGTGGTCATCAAGTCATACAGCACGGAAACAAACCCTTCGGCCCAACTTGTCCATGCCGACCAGTTTTCTTAAGCTGAACTAGCCCCATTACCTGCATTTGGCCCATGTCACTCCAAACATTTTCTATTCATGTATCTGACCAAATGTCTTTTAAATGTTGTAATTGTACCAGCCTCCACCACTTCTTCTGGCAGCTCATTCCAAACACACACCGCTCTCTGTGTGAAAAGTTGCCCCTCGGGTCTCTTTTATATCTTTCCCCTCTCACCCTAAACCTATGCCCTCTAGTTTTGGACTGCCCGGCCCCAGGGAAAAGACCTTGGCTCTTCACCTAATCCATGACCCTCATGATTTCGTAAACCTCTATGAGGTCGCCCCCTCAGTCTCTGAATGTCCAGGGAAAATAGCCCCAGCCTCAGTTCAGCATCTCCCTATAACTCAAACCTTCCAGTCCCAGCAAAATTCTTGGAAATCATTTCTGAAACCTGTCTAATTTAACAACATCCTTCCTCTATATCGAAAGCCATCTCACTAGCTTCTTAACTCAGCTAAAGATCCTTCACTCCCCTTTCTAAAGGGAGAGACTATTGTCCCCCAAACCCACCCCGAGAGCTTCAAGTCTTCCTGTGAAGACTCTCCTCGGTAATGCTCCCCTCAATCACTTGAGACAATCCTCTTGAAGCATCACTCAGCCATTAAGATCCTTCTTTCTCAGATGTTCTGCATCTATGGTGTTCTACTCACTCTTTTATTACTGGGACATATTTAAGCTGAACAGCAGGTTGCATTTCTCCTTAAGCTGGCAGAATGTTAGATCTTGTATGTAAAAATCACCCTTTAAATTGAAATCTGTGTGTTTATATTAACGTTACATTTTCAGGGAAACAGTTTTGAATAAAATGTCACCAACAGGTGATTGTATCTGAAGCCAAATTCAAACAATGCAAATGACCAGTTGAGAATGATGTCTCCATCATACTCACTGGTTCCTGTACATGGGAGAAGGAGGACACCATTTCGTCCACACGCTCATTCTGTCATCCAATCAGATCATGACTGATCTGTGACCTAAGTCCACTTGCCCACCTTTGTCCCATATCCCTTGTATTTCAATCAATCTCTCCATGACAGATTTAAAATTAAACCAATAATCTTGAATCAATTGTCGCTTGCAAAAGAAAGTGCCAAATGTTTCCCAGGTTTTGTATCTATAAGTGTTTCCGAACTTCACTCCTGAAAGACCTGGTGCTAACATTCTGAATGTGTCTCCTAATCCCAGGCTCAAATGGTTTCTCTTTATGGACCCTGTTAGATCCTTCGCATAAATTGCAAACCTCCCTCCAATCACCGTTTAACTTTCTAAATTCCAGGGAATATAACCTCAGTTTGTGTAATCTCTCCTTGAAGTTTAACCCTTGGACTTCAGATATCAGTCAGGTAAATGTTTGCTATCCACCCTCCTCGTCTAGTGGATGCTTCCTAAAGTGTGATGCCCAGAACTGAACTCAGTATTCCAGATTAGATACATCCGGGGCTTTGCATAATTGGAACAGTGCATCTCGTAAACTAGTATACATGCGAGTAAATGTTAAAGCCAGACTTTGCAATTATTTTGAATAGCTTTCCTTGATATTTGACCCCGTTATCTACTTGATCTTCCACAGTCTGTAGCTTCTTAACCATTTTTGAAAGAACCCTGGAAAATCCTTTTCTGATCCAAATTGTTTGACAACAGGTTTGCCTACTCACAAACCTACAAATAGGTTTTACACACAGAAACCCTCTCATTTATAGATGGTTTTCTATCCCATCACCAAGTCATGAGTGATCATAGTTAATAATGGAGGTCCAAGTAAAATCCTCATCACATTTCACTGCATTGTTTACTGCCCATACTCTCGGTATGAAGGACCAATGATAATGTTCTAACCAGGTCACTAGTGGCTCTCCAGTTTATAAGCTTCACCTTTCGATATCATTCACCTTCTGGAAAATTGACCAAGTGCTTTGGGAGTCCATAGAAATGTTCAATGATTTTCACGCAGTCTATTTCCATAATTAGCCACAGAGTGCCCATTCCTCATTACCTGTGGATCGACTTCAGTGACGTACAGTCCTTCATTGCTGGGAGGTTGCTCCAGCTCTCTGGAATAAATGCATGATTGTTATTGTTAGATATGCTCACTCACTGGCAATCACACATGCCAGACCAAATCCCGTTGTCCTATTGTTTAGCAGGAATCTGCTGGGTTAGTAACTGCAGTGGCTCACTGAACAGAGTAGTGAGGCTACGCTGCATGTTCACACTGTCCCTGTGTACACAATGTGGACACGGCACATTGGGGGTATACAGACTCTCTTACCCTTCTGTCTCCACTCGGTGAGCTGCTTCCTTCTGTTGATCCAATAGCTGAACCTGGGCTTCCTGAAGATCCTGTTGGACCTGTTCCAACCTCGTCTCCAGCTCCTGATTGGTCACTTTGAGCATCTCAATTTCAGTGACGGCCTCATTCTCCTTACTGCGCAGGGAGGCAAGTTCTGCCTGTAACTGGGAGACGGGATGGATGGGATAATCAGCTTAGGGATGACTACACATGTCCTTCAATGTAGAGATGGTACAATGGCTTCAGATGAGTGAATCCCATCATTCCCATTGTTTCAGAAATTGGCCGGGATCTGTCATTCCCTCTCCTAATAATAGAAGATTGCTGCTATCTGCCAAATATTACAGTTAACACTATAAATTACCTTCTGTTTCACCTTGGTATACCTGAAACTGTTACTTTAGTTTCCCTTTATCTAAATTGTCTCTTTTCTATGTCTTCTAAGAACCTAGAAACAGGAGCAGGAGATGTGGTTCCTAAGGTGTGGCCACAAAAAGACATGACCCTCTCTCACTAGTATCCTTACATACAGATACGGAAGGACATCACTTTGACTGGGACAATACATCCATCCTAGCACAAGCCAAACAGAGACACACACGAGAATTCCTAGAACTGGAACTGTTCCAACTGGAACTCTATCAACAAATACATTGACTTGGATCCCATTTACCAACTTCTGAGAAAAAGAACAGGAAATGACATCATCACAGGAAATGATATCACCCACCCAAGGAAACTCAAGCACATAAATAGAAAATGGGCCGTACCACCAGTGCTTCATCCAGAGGCTCACTGAAGACGTTACTTAGTAGGGTGATGAAACATCTGAAAATGAACCTTCCAGCTCAGTGAACAAACCCACATGCAGAACCTCAATCTGAGCTACACACCTTCTCAAAACTCGATAATCTGTACAACCCATACATGAACATAATCAATGGCTCAACCTCCATTCCTCCTTGGGGACAAGAATTCCAAACATTATTGACCTTCAGAGATAATATTTAACCCTTTCACTGTCTTAAATTGGAGACCTGTTAATAAACAGTCTCTCAGTTCGAAATTATCCCCATCCACTTGGCATCTACCTTGTCAAGCCCCATCATCATCTGTACAATCGAATACAATGCCTTCTCATTTTTCTAATCACTCATGGGTAGGGAAAAATAAACATCGATACAATCTTTCCTCATAAAACATCCGTTCCGGGCCAGGAATCAGCCTTTTGAACTTTCTTTGACCTGCTTCTAATGCAAGTATAACCCTCTTAAAGAAGCAAACCAAAGCTGTCCTCCGTACTCCAGCATTGATGCCCTAGAGATTGTAACAAGACTTCACCATTTTTATTCTTCATCTCTCTTGAACTGAAGGCCCCCATCCTATTTGCCTGAATTAGTTGCTGGACCAGCAGGTTAGATTATTGTGATTGGTGTTAAAGGACACCCAGGTCTCTCTGTACCACACTATGTTACAGTCACCTTCCACTTAAGTAATTTTCTGCTCCTCTATTCTTCTTGCAAAGAGTTGCATCTTCCTGCCACTTTTATTTTCATCCACTTGCCTAATCCATCAATGTCCCTTTGCAGATTTTCTTACATCCTCCTCATATCTTACACTTCCCCCTATCTTTAGCTCATCAGCTGTGATACAATCAGCCCCTTCACCCAACTCATTAATGTAAATCAGAAATAGTTGAGTTCCCAGCACAGATCCACATGGTACTCCTTTGGTTACAGCTTGCCAACCTGATAAAGATCCATTTATGCCAACCCCTTTGCTGTTATTGAACCAACCTCAGTGCACCCTGAGATATTGCCCCAAACACCATGACCTTGTGCAGTAACATTTCGTGTATTACCTTTGGTCTTTAACCAGTGGCTCGACCACAGCAGATATCTCTGATCTTACATGAGTACAACAGGAAGCTGGCTATAACCCTGTTCATCTGGATTTTTCAGCTATCATAAACAATTCCTACCCATCTGTACAAACCAAGGTGCAGTAATGCACAATGTCCTTGTCAGCAGGAAAGAAGAGAGAGATGCTTTGTGCAATCCCCCTGAGCTTAGGGATACGCAGAGAAGGCAGGAACATGGGGTTGAGGCCACAGACTGTTCCTGAATAGCTGCAGTTTCAATAGAATCCAAGAAGCTCAAACCCCTCAAGCACAGAGCAGCATTTTATCTCTCAACCTATCCACCAGTCATAGCAGAGTGGACCAGCTACAAGATGCCCTGCAGAAATTCACCAAAGATCCTCAGACAGCCCATTCCAAACCTACAACCACCTTCCTCTAGATGAACAAGGGCAGACAAGGGAACACCACCCCCTGCAAATTCCCCTCCAAGGCATCGTGATTTGGAAATATACCCTTCACTGTCACTTGATCAAAACTTGGAATCCCCTTCCTAAGGGCATTGTGTGTCTGCACATGGACTTGCAGTGATCAGTCATGATCTTAATGAATGGGGAAGCAGACAAGAGGGGCCAAATGACCTATTTCTAATTTATTGTATTTACCTGCTTGGTCTGATCCAGCAAAGCTGCTGTTTCCCCTTCAGCCGCCCATGAGTCTTTCTGGATGTAGGTTTGCTCACTGAGCTGGAAGGTTCGTTTTCAGACATTTCATCACCATACTAGGTAACATCTTCAGTGAGCCTCCAGATGAAGTGTAGCCTACTTTCTATTTACATGTTGGGGTTTCCTTGGGTTTCCACTGATGATGTTAATGAGGATGGTGACGAAACGTCTGAAAATGAACCTTCCAGCTCAGTGAGCAAACCTACATCAAGAACCTCAACCTGGGCTACAAGTCTTCTCAAAACTCCCTCTGAGTCTTTCGCCCATCCCCATGGTCTTCCCTTCAGGTTTTACACCCGTTTCCAGTTGATCAGTTTCCCATCTCCGGGAAGGGGACTCCAGGCTGTATGTGGAGGGTGTTATTTAGCATTAACATCAGGAGAACCCCTCTGGCTTACCTGGGCCTGCGTTTGGACCAGATGTTGCACTTGCTCTTGTTTGCTGTCCAACTCCTTTTGCAAGTCCTGGCTCTGAGCATGGAGCTTCACAGTATTCTAAACATAGACAGAGAGAGAGAGAGAGAGAGAGAGAGAGAGAAAGAGAGAGAACACAAGTCATCCTGGAAAGCGCATGCTACCTGTGTACCCTGGGGTAATGGAATGGATATCCTGCCGGACCCAAACTCCAGGCAGAGGGAACTCTTCTCCCACTTTAGCAGTTTGATAATTTCTCAACAATTCTGGAAATCAAACTATGACCAGCAAAGGCAGCAATGAAGCTGTCAATCTGATCGAAATCCCCAATGGAATCACTGATATCCCAGTGATGTTAACTCCATAGGCTGACAACCTCTTCAAAATCAAGAGGGATATTATAAAAATCACAAGGTTTATATTTCAAACATAAGCCCATATAAATTATTAGTTGTTTTATAAACTTCAGTACTGGCCTCTAACAGTCAGATCTTTACAAAAGCTTGAGAATTACATCTGAAAGTGTTTTACAAATATAAAACCTAGAATGCGTTTAAGAATGGTCTGCTCTCTCACACTCACTATTGGCTGCAAAAGAACAAAGAACAAAGAAACATTACAGCCCAGGAACAGGCCCTTCGGCCCTCCAAGCCTGAACCGATCCAAATCTACTGTTTAAACCTGTCGCCCAATTCCTAAGGATCTGTATCCCTCTGCTCCCCACCTACTCCTGCATCTGTCCAGATACATCTTAAATGAATCGACCGTGCCTGCCTCTACTACCTCAGCTCGCAACGTGTTCCAGGCACCTACCACCCTCTGTGTAAAGTACTTGCCGCGTGTATCCCCCTTAAACTTTCCACATCTCACCATGAAAGCATGACTTCTCGTTATTGAATTCTTCACCCTGGGAAAAAGCTTATCTATAAAGATCCTGTCTGTACCAGTTTATCTCTATCTACCCTGTCTGTACCAGTTTATCTCTATCTACCCTGTCTGTACCAACTTATCTCTATCTACCCTGTCTGTACCAACTTATCTCTATCTACCCTGTCTGTACCAGTTTATCTCTATCTACCCTGTCTGTACCAGCTTATCTCTATCTACCCTGTCTGTACCAACTTATCTCTATCTACCCTGTCTGTACCAGCTTATCTCTATCTACCCTGTCTGTACCAGTTTATCTCTATCTACCCTGTCTGTACCAGTTTATCTCTATCTACCCTGTCTAAAGCTGCTCCTTACCAGTTGAAGTTGCCATTTGCCTCCATATTTCACATTATTACATTAAAAATACATTTATTATAGTAAAGTATTTAATGTCGTAAAGTTACAAATATTTCCTCCCAAATACTTATATACACAGGTCCCTGATTTACCAACATCTGACTGAAGAATGCTCATGCTTACAAACACAATCACGTACAGGGGTATCATTTTAAAGACCCAACATACAAACATTTCCTGCGGTTACAAACAGCTGCACTCTGTTCTGACTTGCATACAAATCGGCTTACAAATGGACTCCAGAACGGAACAGATTTGCAACCTGACATTTACCTGTGTATGATGGTGGCAGTGATGTTAATGATTGCCCATGTTCTGTATAAATGATGTGGTCTATCCCACAGAATTACTCTTTATGTAAGAGTCGGAATCAAATCTAATTCCAGTGTTTCTGATTGCTTCACCAACGTACAGCCAAGGCTGGAGTAAGTAACACAGAATGGCATAGCTGGGTGTTCCTTCTACAGGTTGACCATTTCACGCACTGACCATTATACTTCACCAAAACCAGAATATCTGGATGTTCGAAAGTAAATTCATTGTAACCTCCAGTACTTAACAGCTGCTTACATGAGATTTAGTGTCAATTGTTTAAACATGTTTTGGGCAATTCAAACAATGTTAGCCCAGTGGTCAAAGTGTCAGCCTCACTACTGGTTAGATTTCAGAACAAGGCAATGTTTTTTTATGGAAGAGATCTGCCATGTTTACGCGGTCTGGTATACATGTGAGTAATGAGGGTTTGACTCTTACCTGCTTCCTGGAAATTAGGAGGGGGCAACAAATCACAGTGACGCTCATATCCCATGAAAGTCAATGAAAGGGTTGTTCGCTGAGATGAACCAGGCTGTAATTTTTACTCTTATGTTATTGAAAAGGCTGTTCTTTCCCTGTGCTAATCAATCACACACACACACAACACACACACACACACACACACTCACACACACACTAACACACACACACACTAACACACACACACACACTAACACACACACACAGTAACACACAGTAACACAGTAACACACACACACTATCACACAGTAACACACACACTAGCACACACACACACTAGCACACACACACACACACACACACACTAACACACACACACAGTAACACACAGTAACACAGTAACACACACACACTATCACACAGTAACACACACACTAGCACACACACACACTAACACACACTAACACACACACACACTAACACACACTCACACACATAACACACACACACTCACACACTAACACACACACACTAACACACACAAACACACACACACACTAACACACACTAACACACACTCACACACTAACACACACACACAAACACACACACACATTCACACACACACTCAAACACACACAAACACACTAACACACACACAAACTCACACATACACACACTAGCACACACACGCACACACTAACACACACACACTAACACACACACACACACACACACACACACACACACACACACACACACACACACACACACACACACACAAACAGTAACACACAGTATCTCTGCCAATGCTGTGCTACGTAAACCCAGTAAGGAGCTTCTGTAATGAAGCAGAGCGACTCCCCAACTTCATTCAGAGCTCAGCCTGACAATTGAATGACTCACTTCAGTCTCAATCCGATCCTTCTCGTTGTTGATTTGGAGCTCCATTTCCTCATAGAGTTTCTGAACCTCGGTGTTGTGTTCCACCATTCTCCTGTGGCAGAAGCAGAGATGGTCAGTTCTGAGTAGGGCACCCCAGGTCCGGGCACCCGGTAGTTACAGGGATGGTTGACCAGGTCGCTTCCTGAACCCAATATCTCATCAATCTCCCAATAATGTCAATGTAGCTGGGACTGAGCCCACTTTCACTCATCATCCAGCAATCATTTAAGAGCCTTCAAGTTGTTAATATAATAAGAAAGGCTCCCAAAATCCTGGCATTTATTGTAAAATGACCGGATTATAAAAGTAGTGTTGTTACAATTATTTAAGGTAATAGTGAGACCACACCTGGAACACTGTGTCTGATTTTGGTTTCCTTACTTGAGGAAGGATGTAATGGCACTGGAGGCAGTTCGGGGAGGGTCACCAGGTTGACTCGAGGGATGAAAGGGCTGCCATACCTTGGGCTTGTACTCACTGGAGTTCAGCAGACTGAGGGGGTGAGGGGGAGGGGGGAGGGGGGTGGTGGGGGTGGAGTATGATTGAGGCATATAAAATGCTGAAGGGGATTGATAAGGTGGACCTTGAACAGATGATCCACCTTGTGGGACAATCCCGAACAAGAGGTCAGGGGTATGCAGTAGGAGGAGACAAGACCAAACCTGAGATGAGTTGAAGCTAGTTCCCTCAGCGGGTTGTGGATCGGTGAAACTCACTGCCACACAGTGCAGCGGGGGCAGAACTGATCAACAGAGAGAAAAAAGAAACAGAAATATTTCAGTTGGACAGCACAGTGACTCAGTGGTTAGCACTGCTGCCTCACAGTACCAGGGACCTGGGTCCGATTCCAACCTCAGGCGACTGACTGTGTGGAGTTTGCACATTCTCCCCGTGTCTGTGTGGGTTTCCTCCTGGTGCTCCGGTTTCCTCCCACAGTCCAAAGCTGTGCAGGTCAGGGTGGATTGGCCGTGCTAAATTACCCCAGGTGTCCAGTCTTCAGTAGGCTAGGTGGGTTAGCCATGGGGAATGCAGGATAACAGAGATAGGATAGGAGGTTGGTTCTTTGTGGGATTGTCTTCGGAGGGTCAATGTGGACTCGATGGGCAGAATGGCCCGTTTCCACACTGTAGGGATTCTATGATTCTATGATGAAAAGCGGGATGCAGGGCTATGCAGATCAGGGAGGGGTGTAGAGTTGAGACCAGGATAAGACTAGCCATGACCATGTTAAATGGCAGAGGGGGCTCGAAGGGCTGATCTAGCCACTCCTGCTCTTAAATCTGAAGTGCCTGTATAATTAACTAATTGAGGTAAGTCTGGGATGTGAGCCCCAGTGTGAGGCTTGTGGGCCTGGCTCAGGAGGGCAGCTGGAATACACAGGAATGAGGGGTACTGTTTGTTTTTTGGTGGGAGATCCTTCATCAGGCCCCCATGTCTGTAAAAAGGCAGCCAGGTCTTACATGCCATCCTCACCATGTGCAGCGTAGACCACCCACCACTGCCAACATAGCAGCACCAGTGGGCAGAGGCCCTGAAGTGACCACTGATTGGTCAATTCAGGATCTCAGTTGGAGCCCCCCCACCCCGATGGTAAGATACAATGTAGTAGTCTGTGGATGGCTGTTGGCATGGCCCTCAGTTTTACCCTCCTCCTTTCCCAGCTCAATGCCAGAGCAGGGGGGTGCAGTAAAATTCCACCCAGACAATCTGAATTCATCTTTGTAATGGTTAACGTTGTCCCCATCAATGTGAAGGATGTCACCCTTCCATTGGGCAAAGCAGACAATTCCAAATGCCTTTCCTTGGAGCTTTCTTCAAGGACCAATGGAACCAACAGATTTGACATTGTCCCATTAGGGCTGGGAATCATATTGGAGCTGTTCAAGTGTCATTTCAAGTGTCCATCCAAGTTCTTTACAAAGCTGAGGAGACTTTTCACCTCGGCTAGAGTCCTAGGTCTCCAGTTCAGACCTCTACCACCTTCTGGGTGAAAACATTTTTCCTCACATCCCTTCTAAACCTCCTGCCTTTCACTTTAAAATTATGCCCCTTATTACCAACCCTTCAGCTCAGGGGAACTACAGTTTCCTATCCACTCCCCATCATTGAGTCATAGAGCTAACCAGCACGGAAACAGACCCTTCGGTCCAACTCATTCATGCTGACCAGATATCCTCAATAAATCTACTCCCATTTGCCAGCACTTGGCCCATATCCCTCCAAATCCTTCCTATTCATATCCCCATCCAGATGCCTTTTAAATGTTGCAATTGTACCAGCCTCCACCACTTCCTCTGGCAGCTCATTCCATACACGTACCACCCTCTGAGTGAAAAAGTTGCCCCTTAGGTCCCTTTTAAATCTTTCCCCTCTCACCCTAAACCTACGCCCTCTAGTTTTGGACTCCCCCACCCTGGGGAAAGGATTTTGTCGTATCCATGCCTCTCTATAAGGTCACCCCTCAGCCTCCGACGCTCCAGGGAAATTAGCCCCAGCTTGTTCAGCCTCTCCCTGTAGCTCAAATCCTCCAACCCTGGCAACATCCTTGTAAGTCTTTTCTGACCCCTTTCAAGTTTCACAACGTCCTTCCAATAGGAAGGAGACCAGAATTGCACGTGATATTCCAACAGGGCTGTCTATGCCCCTGATCATCTTACACACCTCGATCAGGATGCCCTCTCATCCATTTCTGCTCCAAAGGAAACAACCTGAGCTTACCCATCCTCTCTTCATCGCTGAGATGCTCCATCCCAGGGAACATCCTGGTGAATCCCCTCTGCACCTCCTCCAGTGTAATCACATCCTTCCTGTAACACAGTGACCACAACTGCACACAGTCCTCCAACTGTGGTGTGACCAAAATTCTGTACAGCTCCAACATAATCTCCCTGCTTTTATAATCTATGCTTCACCTGATAAAGGTAAGTGTCCCAGCTGCCTTCTTCAGTACCCGATTAATCTGTATTGCCACCTTCGGGGCTTGTGGAAAAGCACCCCAAGTTATCTCTGTTCCTCCGAGCTTCTCAGTATCTGACCATTCATTGAGTACTGAGACAGCAAATCTGGGTATTATTCACTCAGTCCCTACATCCAACTGATGAATACAGATTACAAATAGTTGAGGCCTCGTTCTGATCCTCGGAGTAGCCTGTTAAATACAGTCCATCAGCCCAAATTTGTCCCATTTCCTCCGTGTCTACTTTTTTTTCTGTCCAGTAGCCTGACCTCAGTCTATGTCAACACATTACCTCACATTCAGGGAGCTCATTCTGTATAATAACTGACTAATTGCCACTCTATCAACTCCGTTTTGTATACACACTACACCACATCTAATGGCTTTCTATTATCCAGCCTTCACATTACAGCTTCAATAGAACGCTCTAACAAATTTGTAAATTGTGGTTTTTCTTGCATCAATGATTGTAGATTCTGCTGAATGATGTGATGTTTGAGGAACCCTCTGACCACAGGTTGAATGCCAACAGTTTGCCAACTGATGTGAAACTATCTACCCCTGAGATACCCACACCGTTTGTTCTTGTTTTTTAATAAATAGGACTGATAAGATTCCCACCCTTTCAACTCTTGCAATTTGTTATAGAAAGTAAGGAATACTGGACAATTACAACCAAAGCATCCAACTATCTCAAAACATTTCTGTTGAATACTAATTGCAACTTTTCGCTGCTTAGAAATTCTGAGCTCCTCGTCACGTGGATTTGAAGACAGTTTTGAATACTGCAAATTTTTACTCCTCTCCAGCCCTCTCAGACTTTGCAACTGAACTTTGTAGAGACAGACATGGATTCAGCAACTTCGAGACAGATGTGCAGGTCTCAGGTTGAACAACCTCAATTTATACAATTATTCTCCAACCAATCTGTTCCACAGTCGATGCAGTAGGCAATAAAGTGATTGGACACTGAATTACTCACTTTTTGAGGGTGCGTTCCAAATCCTCCTTCTCACTCTGAGCATCCAGGATCTGAACAGCGACCTTGGACAGGAAATCTTCCAGGTGGCCGAGAAGATTGGGTTCATTGCGTCGAAGTTGGACCCAGAGTTTCCATACCTCCGCCTTACTGAGAGTCCCCAAAATCAGAGAAGGAAGAATGGTCAAACCACACCCCTCACTGTAACACACTGATATACCCCACACCCTCACTGTAACACACTGATAGACCCCACACCCCCTCACTGTAACACACTGATATACACCACACCCCTCACTGTAACACACTGATATACCCCACACCCCTCACTGTAACACACTGATATACCCCACACCCTCACTGTAACACACTGATATACCCCACACCCCCTCACTGTAACACACTGATATACACCACACCCCTCACTGTAACACACTGATATACCCCACACCCCTCACTGTAACACTCTGATATACCCCACACCCCTCACTGTAACACACTGATATACCCCACACCCCTCACTGTAACACACTGATATACCCCACACCCCTCACTGTAACACACTGATATACCCCACACTCCTCACTGTAACACACTGATATACACCACACCCCTCACTGTAACACACTGATATACCCCACACTCCTCACTGTAACACACTGATATACACCACACCCCTCACTGTAACACACTGATATACCCCACACCCCTCACTGGAACACACTGATATACCCCACACCCCTCACTGTAACAACCTGATATACACCACACCCCTCACTGTAACACACTGATATACCCCACACTCATCACTGTAACACACTGATATACACCACACCCATCACTGTAACACACTGATATACACCACACCCCTCACTGTAACACACTGATATACCCCACACCCATCACTGTAACACACTGATATACCCCACACCCACCACTGTAACACACTGATATACCCCACACCCATCACTGTAACACACTGATAAACCCCACACCCCTCACTGTAACACACTGATATACCCCACACCCATCACTGTAACACACTGATATACCCCACACCCATCACTGTAACACACTGATATACCCCACACCCATCACTGTAACACACTGATAAACCCCACACCCATCACTGTAACACCCTGATATACCCCACACCCCTCACTGTAACACACTGATATACACCACACACCTCACTGTAACACACTGATATACACCACACCCCTCACTGTAACACCCTGATATACCCCACACCCATCACTGTAACACACTGATATACACCACACCCCTCACAGTAACACACTGATATACCCCACACCCCTCACTGTAACACCCTGATATACCCCACACCCCTCACTGTAACACACTGATATACACCACACTCCTCACTGTAACACTCTGATATACACCACACCCCTCACTGTAACACTGATATACACCACACCCCTCACTGTAACACACTGATATACACCACATGCCTCACTGTAACACTCTGATACACCCCACACCCCTCACTGTAACACCCTGATATACCCCACACCCCTCACTGTAACACACTGATATACCCCACACCCCTCACTGTAACACACTGATATACACCACACCCCTCACTGTAACACACTGATATACACCACACCCCTCACTGTAACACACTGATATACCCCACACCCCTCACTGTAACACACTGATATACACCACACCCCTCACTGTAACACACTGATATACCCCACACCCCTCACTGTAACACAATGATATACCCCACACCCATCACGGTCACACACTGATATACCCGACACCCCTCACTGTAACACACTGATATACCCCACACCCATCACTGTAACACACTGATAAACCCCACACCCCTCACTGTAACACACTGATATACACCACACCCCTCACTGTAACACACTTATATACCCCACACCCCTCACTGTAACACTCTGATATACACCACACCCCTCACTATAACACACTGATATACCCCACACCCCTCACTGTAACACTCTGATATACACCACACCCCTCACTATAACACACTGATATACCCCACACCCCTCCCTGTAACACACTGATATACACCACACCCATCACTGTAACACACTGATATACCCGACACCCCTCACTGTAACACACTGATATACCCGACACCCCTCACTGTAACACACTGATATACCCCACACCCATCACTGTAACACACTGATAAACCCCACACCCCTCACTGTAACACACTGATATACACCACACCCCTCACTGTAACACACTTATATACCCCACACCCCTCACTGTAACACTCTGATATACACCACACCCCTCACTGTAACACACTGATATACCCGACACCCCTCACTGTAACACACTGACATACTCCACACCCGTCACTATAACACACTGGCATACCCCACACCCCTCACTGTAACACACTGATATACTCCACACCCCTCACTGTAACACACTGATATACACCACACCACTCACTGTAACACACTGATATACCCGACACCCCTCACTGTAACACACTGACATACCCCACACCACTCACTGTAACACACTGATATACCCGACACCCCTCACTGTAACACACTGATATACCCCCACACCCCTCACGGTCACACACTGACATACCCCACACCCCTCACTGGAGCACACTGACAGACCCCACACCCCTCACTGTCACACACTAATATACCCCACACCCCTCACTGTAACACACTGACATACCCCACACCCCTCACTGTCACACACTGATATACCCCACACCCCTCACTGCAACACACTGATATACCCCACACCCCTCACTGTAACACACTGATATACCCCACACCCCTCATTGTAACACCCTGATACACCCCACACCCCTCACTGTAACACACTGATATACCCCACACCCCTCACTGTAACACACTGACATACCACACACCCCTCACTGTAACACACTGACATATCCCACACCCCTCACTGTAACACACTGACATACCCCACACCCTCACTGTAACACACTGATATGCCCCACACCCCTCACTGTAACACCCTGATATACCCTACACCCCTCACTGTAACACACTGATATACCCCACACCTCTCACTGGAGCACACTGATAAATCCCACACCCCTCACTGTAACACACTGATATACCCCACACCCCTCACTGTAATACACTCATATAGCCCACACCCTCACTGTAACACTCTGATATAGCCCACACCCCTCACTGTAACACACTGATATACCCCACACCCCTCACTGTAAAACTCTGATATACCCCACACCCCTCACTGTAACACCCTGATATAGTCCACACCCATCAATGTAACACTCTGATATAGCCCACACCCCTCAATATAACACACTGACATACCCCAAAACCCCTCACTGTAACACACTGATATACCCCACACCCCTCACTGTAACACTCTGATATAGCCCACACACCTCACTGTAACACACTGATATACCCCACACCCTCACTGTAACACACTGATATACTCCACACCCCTCACTGTAACACACTGATATACACCACACCCTCACTGTAATACACTGACATACCCCACACCCCTCACTGTAACACAATGACATAACCCAAAACCCTTCACTGTAACACACTGTTATACCCCACACCCCTCACTGAAACACCCTGATATACCTCACACCCCTCACTGTAACACACTGATATACTCCACACCCCTCACTATAACACACTGACATACCCCAAAACCCCTCACTGTAACACACTGATATACCCCACACCCCTCACTGTAACACTCTGATATAGCCCACACACCTCACTGTAACACACTGATATACCCCACACCCTCACTGTAACACACTGATATACTCCACACCCCTCACTGTAACACACTGATATACACCACACCCTCACTGTAATACACTGATATACCCCACACCCCTCACTGTAACACAATGACATAACCCAAAACCCTTCACTGTAACACACTGATATACCCTATTCCCCTCACTGTAACACACTGATTTACCCCACACCCTCAGTGTAACACTCTGATATAGTCCACGCACCTCACTGTAACACACTGATTTACCCCACACCCCTCACTGTAACACACTGATTTACCCCACACCCCTCACTGTCACACACTGATATACCCCACACCCCTCACTGTAACACACTGACATTACCCAAAACCCCTCACTGTAACACACTGATATACCCCACACCCTCACTGTAACACACTGATATACACCACACCCTCACTGTAATACACTGACATACCCCACACCCCTCACTGTAACACAATGACATTACCCAAAACCCTTCACTGTAACACTCTGATATACCCCACACCCCTCACTGTAACACACTGATATACCCCACACCCCTCACTGTAACACTCTGATATAGCCCACACACCTCACTATAACACACTGATATACCCCACATCCTCACTGTAACACACTGATATACTCCACACCCCTCACTGTAACACACTGATATACACCACACCCTCACTGTAATACACTGACATACCCCACACCCCTCACTGTAACACAATGACATAACCCAAAACCCTTCACTGTAACACACTGTTATACCCCACACCCTCACTGTAACACTCTGATATACCCCACATCCCTCACTGCAACATACTGATATATCCCACATGCCTCACTGCAACACACTGATATACCCCACACCCCTCACTGCAACACACTGATATATCCCACATGCCTCACTGTAATACACTGATATACTCCACACCCCTCACTGTAACACAATGACATAACCCAAAACCCTTCACTGTAACACACTGATATACCCCACACCCCTCACTGTAACACCCTGATATACCCCACACTCCTCACTGTAACACACTGATATACCCCACACCCCTCATTGTAACACCCTGATATACCCCACACCCCTCACTGTAACACACTGACATACACCACACCCCTCACTGTAAACAATGATATATCCCACACCCCGCACTGTAACACTCTGATATACCCCACACCCCTCACTGTAACACACTGACATACGACACACACCCCTCACTGCAACACCCTGATATACCCCACACCCCCCACTATAACACCCTGTAACACAATGATATATCCCACACCCCTCACTGTAACACACTGACATAATCCAAAATCCCTCACTGTAATACGCTGATATACCCCACACCCCTCACTGTAACACACTGATATACACCACACCCCTCACTGTAACACAATGATATATCCCACACCCCGCACTGTAACACTCTGATATACCCCACACCCCTCACTGTAACACACTGACATACGACACACACCCCTCACTGCAACACCCTGATATACCCCACACCCCCCACTATAACACCCTGATATACCCCACACCCCTCACTGTAACACACTGATATACCCCACACCCCTCACTGCAACACACTGATATACGCCACACCCCTCACTGCAACACACTGATATATCCCACATGCCTCACTGTAACACACTGATATACACCACACCCTCACTGTAATACACTGACATACCCCACACCCCTCACTGTAACACAATGACATAACCCAAAACCCTTCACTGTAACACACTGTTATACCCCACACCCCTCACTGTAACACCCTGATATACCTCACACCCCTCACTGTAACACACTGATATACTCCACACCCCTCACTATAACACACTGACATACCCCAAAACCCCTCACTGTAACACACTGATATACCCCACACCCTCACTGTAACACTCTGATATAGCCCACACACCTCACTGTAACACACTGATATACCCCACACCCTCACTGTAACACACTGATATACTCCACACCCCTCACTGTAACACACTGATATACACCACACCCTCACTGTAATACACTGATATACCCCACACCCCTCACTGTAACACAATGACATAACCCAAAACCCTTCACTGTAACACACTGATATACCCTATTCCCCTCACTGTAACACACTGATTTACCCCACACCCTCAGTGTAACACTCTGATATAGTCCACGCACCTCACTGTAACACACTGATTTACCCCACACCCCTCACTGTAACACACTGATTTACCCCACACCCCTCACTGTCACACACTGATATACCCCACACCCATCACTGTAACACACTGACATTACCCAAAACCCCTCACTGTAACACACTGATATACCCCACACCCTCACTGTAACACACTGATATACACCACACCCTCACTGTAATACACTGACATACCCCACACCCCTCACTGTAACACAATGACATAACCCAAAACCCTTCACTGTAACACTCTGATATACCCCACACCCCTCACTGTAACACACTGATATACCCCACACCCCTCACTGTAACACTCTGATATAGCCCACACACCTCACTATAACACACTGATATACCCCACATCCTCACTGTAACACACTGATATACTCCACACCCCTCACTGTAACACACTGATATACACCACACCCTCACTGTAATACACTGACATACCCCACACCCCTCACTGTAACACAATGACATAACCCAAAACCCTTCACTGTAACACACTGTTATACCCCACACCCTCACTGTAACACTCTGATATACCCCACACCCCTCACTGCAACATATTGATATATCCCACACGCCTCACTGCAACACACTGATATACCCCACACCCCTCACTGCAACACACTGATATATCCCACATGCCTCACTGTAATACACTGATATACTCCACACCCCTCACTGTAACACAATGACATAACCCAAAACCCTTCACTGTAACACACTGATATACCCCACACCCCTCACTGTAACACCCTGATATACCCCACACTCCTCACTGTAACACACTGATATACCCCACACCCCTCATTGTAACACCCTGATATACCCCACACCCCTCACTGTAACACACTGACATACACCACACCCCTCACTGTAAACAATGATATATCCCACACCCCGCACTGTAACACTCTGATATACCCCACACCCCTCACTGTAACACACTGACATACGACACACACCCCTCACTGCAACACCCTGATATACCCCACACCCCCCACTATAACACCCTGATATACCCCACACCCCTCACTGTAACACACTGATATACCCCACACCCCTCACTGCAACACACTGATATACGCCACACCCCTCACTGCAACACACTGATATATCCCACATGCCTCACTGTAACACACTGATATACTCCACACCCCTCACTGTAACACAATGACATAACCCAAAACCCTTCACTGTAACACACTGATATACCCCACACCCCTCACTGTAACACCCTGATATACCCCACACTCCTCACTGTAACACACTGATATACCCCACATCCCTCACTGTAACACACTGATATACCCCACACCCCTCACTGCAACACACTGATATACGCCACACCCCTCACTGCAACACACTGATATATCCCACATGCCTCACTGTAACACCCTGATATACCCTACACCCCTCACTGTAACACACTGATATACCCCACATCCCTCACTGTAACACACTGATATACCCACACCCCTCACTGTAACACACTTGTATACACCACACTCCTCACTGTAACACTCTGATATACCCCACACTGAAACACACTAATATACCCCACACCCCTCACTGTCACACACTGATATACCCCACACCCCTCACTGTAACACACTGATATACCCCACAATGATATAGCCCACACGCCTCACTGTAACCTACTGATATATCCCACACCCCTCACTGTAACACTCTGATATAGCCCACACCATCACTGTAACACACTGATATACACCACACGCCTCACTGTAACACACTGATATACACCACACGCCTCACTGTAACACACTGATATACCCTACACCCTCACTGTAACACACTGATATACCCCACACCCCTCACTGTAACACTCTGATATACACCACACGCCTCACTGTAACACACTGATATACCCCACACCCCTCACTGTAACACACTGATATACCCCACACCCTCAGTGTAACACTCTGATATAGCCCACACCCCTCACTGTAACACACTGATATCGCCCACACCCCACACTGTAACACTCTGATATACCCCACACCCCTCACTGTAACACACTGACATACCCCACACCCCTCACTGTAAAACTCTGATATACCCCACACCCCTCACTGTAACACCCTGATATAGTCCACACCCATCAATGTAACACTCTGATATAGCCCACACCCCTCACTATAACACACTGACATACCCCAAAACCCCTCACTGTAACACACTGATATACCCCACACCCCTCACTGTAACACTCTGATATAGCCCACACACCTCACTGTAACACACTGATATACCCCACACCCTCACTGTAACACACTGATATACTCCACACCCCTCACTGTAACACACTGATATACACCACACCCTCACTGTAATACACTGACATACCCCACACCCCTCACTGTAACACAATGACATAACCCAAAACCCTTCACTGTAACACACTGTTATACCCCACACCCCTCACTGTAACACCCTGATATACCTCACACCCCTCACTGTAACACACTGATATACTCCACACCCCTCACTATAACACACTGACATACCCCAAAACCCCTCACTGTAACACACTGATATACCCCACACCCCTCACTGTAACACTCTGATATAGCCCACACACCTCACTGTAACACACTGATATACCCCACACCCTCACTGTAACACACTGATATACTCCACACCCCTCACTGTAACACACTGATATACACCACACCCTCACTGTAATACACTGATATACCCCACACCCCTCACTGTAACACAATGACATAACCCAAAACCCTTCACTGTAACACACTGATATACCCTATTCCCCTCACTGTAACACACTGATTTACCCCACACCCTCAGTGTAACACTCTGATATAGTCCACGCACCTCACTGTAACACACTGATTTACCCCACACCCCTCACTGTAACACACTGATTTACCCCACACCCTCACTGTAACACTCTGATATAGCCCACACCCCTCACTGTAACACACTGATTTACCCCACACCCTCACTGTAACACTCTGATATAGTCCACACACCTCACTGTAACACACTGATATACCCCACACCCCTCACTGTAACACACTGACATAACCCAAAACCCCTCACTGTAACACACTGATATACCCCACACCCTCACTGTAACACACTGATATACACCACACCCTCACTGTAATACACTGACATACCCCACACCCCTCACTGTAACACAATGACAAAACCCAAAACCCTTCACTGTAACACTCTGATATACCCCACACCCCTCACTGTAACACAATGGTATACCCCACACCCCACACTGTAACACACTGATATACTCCACACCCCTCACTGTAATACACTGACATACCCCACACCCCTCACTGTAACACAATGATATACCCCACACCCCTCACTGCAACATACTGATATATCCCACACGCCTCACTGTAACACACTGTTATACCCCACACCCCTCACTGTAACACACTGATATACCCCACACCCCTCACTGTAACACCCTGATATACCCCACACCCCTCACTGTAAAACACTGTTATACCCCACACCCTCACTGTAACACTCTGATATACCCCACACCCCTCACTGCAACATACTGATATATCCCACACGCCTCACTGTAACACACTGATATACCCCACACCCCTCACTGCAACACACTGATATATCCCACATGCCTCACTGTAACACACTGATATACTCCACACCCCTCACTGTAACACAATGACATAACCCAAAACCCTTCACTGTAACACACTGATATACCCCACACCCCTCACTGTAACACTCTGATATACCCCACACTCCTCACTGTAACACACTGATATACCCCACACCCCTCATTGTAACACCCTAATATACCCCACACCCCTCACTGTAACACACAGACATACACCACACCCCTCACTGTAACACAATGATATATCCCACACCCCTCCCTGTAACACAATGATATATCCCACACCCCTCACTGTAACACACTGACATAATCCAAAATCCCTCACTGTAACACTCTGATATACCCCACACCCCTCACTGTAACACACTGACATACGACACACACCCCTCACTGCAACACCCTGATATACGCCACACCCCTCACTGTAACACACTGATATATCCTAAAACCCCTCACTGTAACACACTGATATACACCACACTCCTCACTATAACACACTGATATACCCCACACCCCCCACTATAACACCCTGATATACCCCACATCCCTCACTGTAACACACTGATATACCCCACACCCCTCACTGCAACACACTGATATACCCCACACCCCTCACTGCAACACACTGATATATCCCACGTGGCACACTGTAACACACTGATATACTCCACACCCCTCACTGTAACACAATGACATAACCCAAAACCCTTCACTGTAACACACTGATATACCCCACACCCCTCACTGTAACACCCTGATATACCCCACACTCCTCACTGTAACACACTGATATACCCCACATCCCTCACTGTAACACACTGATATACCCCACACCCCTCACTGTAACACACTGATATACCCACACCCCTCACTGTAACACACTGATATACACCACACTCCTCACTGTAACACTCTGATATACCCCACACTGCAACACACTAATATACCCCACACCCCTCACTGTCACACACTGATATACCCCACACCCCTCACTGTAACACACTGACATTACCCAAAAAACCTCACTGTAACACACTGATATACCCCACACCCTCACTGTAACACACTGATATACACCACACCCTCACTGTAATACACTGACATACCCCACACCCCTCACTGTAACACAATGACATAACCCAAAACCCTTCACTGTAACACTCTGATATACCCACACCCCTCACTGTAACACACTGATATACCCCACACCCCTCACTGTAACACTCTGATATAGCCCACACACCTCACTATAACACACTGATATACCCCACATCCTCACTGTAACACACTGATATACTCCACACCCCTCACTGTAACACACTGATATACACCACACACTCACTGTAATACACTGACATACCCCACACCCCTCACTGTAACACAATGACATAACCCAAAACCCTTCACTGTAACACACTGTTATACCCCACACCCTCACTGTAACACTCTGATATACCCCACACCCCTCACTGCAACATACTGATATATCCCACACGCCTCACTGCAACACACTGATATACCCCACACCCCTCACTGCAACACACTGATATATCCCACATGCCTCACTGTAACACACTGATATACTCCACACCCCTCACTGTAACACAATGACATAACCCAAAACCCTTCACTGTAACACACTGATATACCCCACACCCCTCACTGTAACACCCTGATATACCCCACACTCCTCACTGTAACACACTGATATACCCCACACCCCTCATTGTAACACCCTGATATACCCCACACCCCTCACTGTAACACACTGACATACACCACACCCCTCACTGTAAACAATGATATATCCCACACGCCTCCCTGTAACACAATGATATATCCCACACCCCTCACTGTAACACACTGACATAATCCAAAATCCCTCACTGTAATACGCTGATATACCCCACACCCCTCACTGTAACACACTGATATACACCACACCCCTCACTGTAACACACTGATATACACCACACCCCGCACTGTAACACTCTGATATACCCCACACCCCTCACTGTAACACACTGACATACGACACACACCCCTCACTGCAACACCCTGATATACCCCACACCCCCCACTATAACACCCTGATATACCCCACACCCCTCACTGTAACACACTGATATACCCCACACCCCTCACTACAACACACTGATATACGCCACACCCCTCACTGCAACACACTGATATATCCCACATGCCTCACTGTAACACACTGATATACTCCACACCCCTCACTGTAACACAATGACATAACCCAAAACCCTTCACTGTAACACACTGATATACCCCACACCCCTCACTGTAACACCCTGATATACCCCACACTCCTCACTGTAACACACTGATATACCCCACATCCCTCACTGTAACACACTGATATACCCCACACCCCTCACTGCAACACACTGATATACGCCACACCCCTCACTGCAACACACTGATATATCCCACATGCCTCACTGTAACACCCTGATATACCCTACACCCCTCACTGTAACACACTGATATACCCCACATCCCTCACTGTAACACACTGATATACCCACACCCCTCACTGTAACACACTTGTATACACCACACTCCTCACTGTAACACTCTGATATACCCCACACTGCAACACACTAATATACCCCACACCCCTCACTGTCACACACTGATATACCCCACACCCCTCACTGTAACACACTGATATACCCCACAATGATATAGCCCACACGCCTCACTGTAACCTACTGATATATCCCACACCCCTCACAGTAATACTCTGATATACCCCACACCCCTCACTGTAACACACTGATATACCCCACACCTCACTGTAACACTCTGATATAGCCCACACCATCACTGTAACACACTGATATACACCACGCGCCTCACTGTAACACACTGATATACACCACACGCCTCACTGTAACACACTGATATACCCTACACCCTCACTGTAACACACTGATATACCCCACACCCCTCACTGTAACACTCTGATATACACCACACGCCTCACTGTAACACACTGATATACCCCACACCCCTCACTGTAACACACTGATATACCCCACACCCTCAGTGTAACACTCTGATATAGCCCACACCCCTCACTGTAACACACTGATATCGCCCACACCCCACACTGTAACACTCTGATATACCCAACACCCCTCACTGTAACACACTGACATACCCCACACTCCTCACTGTAACACCCTGATATACCCCACACCCCTCACTGTAGCACACTGATATACCCCACACCCCTCACTGTAACACACTGATATACCCCACAATGATATAGCCCACACGCCTCACTGTAACCTACTGATATATCCCACACCCCTCACAGTAATACTCTGATATATCCCACACCCCTCACTGTAACACACTGATATACCCCACACCTCACTGTAACACTCTGATATAGCCCACACCATCACTGTAACACACTGATATACACCACACGCCTCACTGTAACACACTGATATACACCACACGCCTCACTGTAACACACTGATATACCCTACACCCTCACTGTAACACACTGATATACCCCACACCCCTCACTGTAACACTCTGATATACACCACACGCCTCACTGTAACACACTGATATACCCCACACCCCTCACTGTAACACACTGATATACCCCACACCCTCAGTGTAACACTCTGATATAGCCCACACCCCTCACTGTAACACACTGATATCGCCCACACCCCACACTGTAACACTCTGATATACCCCACACCCCTCACTGTAACACACTGACATACCCCACACCCCTCACTGTAAAACTCTGATATACCCCACACCCCTCACTGTAACACCCTGATATAGTCCACACCCATCAATGTAACACTCTGATATAGCCCACACCCCTCACTATAACACACTGACATACCCCAAAACCCCTCACTGTAACACACTGATATACCCCACACCCCTCACTGTAACACTCTGATATAGCCCACACACCTCACTGTAACACACTGATATACCCCACACCCTCACTGTAACACACTGATATACTCCACACCCCTCACTGTAACACACTGATATACACCACACCCTCACTGTAATACACTGACATACCCCACACCCCTCACTGTAACACAATGACATAACCCAAAACCCTTCACTGTAACACACTGTTATACCCCACACCCCTCACTGTAACACCCTGATATACCTCACACCCCTCACTGTAACACACTGATATACTCCACACCCCTCACTATAACACACTGACATACCCCAAAACCCCTCACTGTAACACACTGATATACCCCACACCCCTCACTGTAACACTCTGATATAGCCCACACACCTCACTGTAACACACTGATATACCCCACACCCTCACTGTAACACACTGATATACTCCACACCCCTCACTGTAACACACTGATATACACCACACCCTCACTGTAATACACTGATATACCCCACACCCCTCACTGTAACACAATGACATAACCCAAAACCCTTCACTGTAACACACTGATATACCCTATTCCCCTCACTGTAACACACTGATTTACCCCACACCCTCAGTGTAACACTCTGATATAGTCCACGCACCTCACTGTAACACACTGATTTACCCCACACCCCTCACTGTAACACACTGATTTACCCCACACCCTCACTGTAACACTCTGATATAGCCCACACCCCTCACTGTAACACACTGATTTACCCCACACCCTCACTGTAACACTCTGATATAGTCCACGCACCTCACTGTAACACCCTGATATACCCTACACCCCTCACTGTAACACACTGATATACCCCACATCCCTCACTGTAACACACTGATATACCCACACCCCTCACTGTAACACACTTGTATACACCACACTCCTCACTGTAACACTCTGATATACCCCACACTGCAACACACTAATATACCCCACACCCCTCACTGTCACACACTGATATACCCCACACCCCTCACTGTAACACACTGATATACCCCACAATGATATAGCCCACACGCCTCACTGTAACCTACTGATATATCCCACACCCCTCACAGTAATACTCTGATATACCCCACACCCCTCACTGTAACACACTGATATACCCCACACCTCACTGTAACACTCTGATATAGCCCACACCATCACTGTAACACACTGATATACACCACGCGCCTCACTGTAACACACTGATATACACCACACGCCTCACTGTAACACACTGATATACCCTACACCCTCACTGTAACACACTGATATACCCCACACCCCTCACTGTAACACTCTGATATACACCACACGCCTCACTGTAACACACTGATATACCCCACACCCCTCACTGTAACACACTGATATCGCCCACACCCCACACTGTAACACTCTGATATACCCCTCACCCCTCACTGTAACACCCTGATATACCCCACACCCCCCACTATAACACCCTGATATACCCCACACCCCTCACTGTAACACACTGATATACCCCACACCCCTCACTACAACACACTGATATACGCCACACCCCTCACTGCAACACACTGATATATCCCACATGCCTCACTGTAACACACTGATATACTCCACACCCCTCACTGTAACACAATGACATAACCCAAAACCCTTCACTGTAACACACTGATATACCCCACATCCCTCACTGTAACACCCTGATATACCCCACACTCCTCACTGTAACACACTGATATACCCCACATCCCTCACTGTAACACACTGATATACCCCACACCCCTCACTGCAACACACTGATATACGCCACACCCCTCACTGCAACACACTGATATATCCCACATGCCTCACTGTAACACCCTGATATACCCTACACCCCTCACTGTAACACACTGATATACCCCACATCCCTCACTGTAACACACTGATATACCCACACCCCTCACTGTAACACACTTGTATACACCACACTCCTCACTGTAACACTCTGATATACCCCACACTGCAACACACTAATATACCCCACACCCCTCACTGTCACACACTGATATACCCCACACCCCTCACTGTAACACACTGATATACCCCACAATGATATAGCCCACACGCCTCACTGTAACCTACTGATATATCCCACACCCCTCACAGTAATACTCTGATATACCCCACACCCCTCACTGTAACACACTGATATACCCCACACCTCACTGTAACACTCTGATATAGCCCACACCATCACTGTAACACACTGATATACACCACGCGCCTCACTGTAACACACTGATATACACCACACGCCTCACTGTAACACACTGATATACCCTACACCCTCACTGTAACACACTGATATACCCCACACCCCTCACTGTAACACTCTGATATACACCACACGCCTCACTGTAACACACTGATATACCCCACACCCCTCACTGTAACACACTGATATACCCCACACCCTCAGTGTAACACTCTGATATAGCCCACACCCCTCACTGTAACACACTGATATCGCCCACACCCCACACTGTAACACTCTGATATACCCAACACCCCTCACTGTAACACACTGACATACCCCACACTCCTCACTGTAACACCCTGATATACCCCACACCCCTCACTGTAGCACACTGATATACCCCACACCCCTCACTGTAACACACTGATATACCCCACAATGATATAGCCCACACGCCTCACTGTAACCTACTGATATATCCCACACCCCTCACAGTAATACTCTGATATATCCCACACCCCTCACTGTAACACACTGATATACCCCACACCTCACTGTAACACTCTGATATAGCCCACACCATCACTGTAACACACTGATATACACCACACGCCTCACTGTAACACACTGATATACACCACACGCCTCACTGTAACACACTGATATACCCTACACCCTCACTGTAACACACTGATATACCCCACACCCCTCACTGTAACACTCTGATATACACCACACGCCTCACTGTAACACACTGATATACCCCACACCCCTCACTGTAACACACTGATATACCCCACACCCTCAGTGTAACACTCTGATATAGCCCACACCCCTCACTGTAACACACTGATATCGCCCACACCCCACACTGTAACACTCTGATATACCCCACACCCCTCACTGTAACACACTGACATACCCCACACCCCTCACTGTAAAACTCTGATATACCCCACACCCCTCACTGTAACACCCTGATATAGTCCACACCCATCAATGTAACACTCTGATATAGCCCACACCCCTCACTATAACACACTGACATACCCCAAAACCCCTCACTGTAACACACTGATATACCCCACACCCCTCACTGTAACACTCTGATATAGCCCACACACCTCACTGTAACACACTGATATACCCCACACCCTCACTGTAACACACTGATATACTCCACACCCCTCACTGTAACACACTGATATACACCACACCCTCACTGTAATACACTGACATACCCCACACCCCTCACTGTAACACAATGACATAACCCAAAACCCTTCACTGTAACACACTGTTATACCCCACACCCCTCACTGTAACACCCTGATATACCTCACACCCCTCACTGTAACACACTGATATACTCCACACCCCTCACTATAACACACTGACATACCCCAAAACCCCTCACTGTAACACACTGATATACCCCACACCCCTCACTGTAACACTCTGATATAGCCCACACACCTCACTGTAACACACTGATATACCCCACACCCTCACTGTAACACACTGATATACTCCACACCCCTCACTGTAACACACTGATATACACCACACCCTCACTGTAATACACTGATATACCCCACACCCCTCACTGTAACACAATGACATAACCCAAAACCCTTCACTGTAACACACTGATATACCCTATTCCCCTCACTGTAACACACTGATTTACCCCACACCCTCAGTGTAACACTCTGATATAGTCCACGCACCTCACTGTAACACACTGATTTACCCCACACCCCTCACTGTAACACACTGATTTACCCCACATCCCTCACTGTAACACTCTGATATAGCCCACACCCCTCACTGTAACACACTGATTTACCCCACACCCTCACTGTAACACTCTGATATAGTCCACACACCTCACTGTAACACCCTGATATACCCTACACCCCTCACTGTAACACACTGATATACCCCACATCCCTCACTGTAACACACTGATATACCCACACCCCTCACTGTAACACACTTGTATACACCACACTCCTCACTGTAACACTCTGATATACCCCACACTGCAACACACTAATATACCCCACACCCCTCACTGTCACACACTGATATACCCCACACCCCTCACTGTAACACACTGATATACCCCACAATGATATAGCCCACACGCCTCACTGTAACCTACTGATATATCCCACACCCCTCACAGTAATACTCTGATATACCCCACACCCCTCACTGTAACACACTGATATACCCCACACCTCACTGTAACACTCTGATATAGCCCACACCATCACTGTAACACACTGATATACACCACGCGCCTCACTGTAACACACTGATATACACCACACGCCTCACTGTAACACACTGATATACCCTACACCCTCACTGTAACACACTGATATACCCCACACCCCTCACTGTAACACTCTGATATACACCACACGCCTCACTGTAACACACTGATATACCCCACACCCCTCACTGTAACACACTGATATCGCCCACACCCCACACTGTAACACTCTGATATACCCAACACCCCTCACTGTAACACACTGACATACCCCACACTCCTCACTGTAACACCCTGATATACCCCACACCCCTCACTGTAGCACACTGATATACCCCACACCCCTCACTGTAACACACTGATATACCCCACAATGATATAGCCCACACGCCTCACTGTAACCTACTGATATATCCCACACCCCTCACAGTAATACTCTGATATACCCCACACCCCTCACTGTAACACACTGATATACCCCACACCTCACTGTAACACTCTGATATAGCCCACACCATCACTGTAACACACTGATATACACCACACGCCTCACTGTAACACACTGATATACACCACACGCCTCACTGTAACACACTGATATACCCGACATCCTCACTGTAACACACTGATATACCCCACACCCCTCACTGTAACACTCTGATATACACCACACGCCTCACTGTAACACACTGATATACCCCACACCCCTCACTGTAACACACTGATATACCCCACACCCTCAGTGTAACACTCTGATATAGCCCACACCCCTCACTGTAACACACTGATATCGCCCACACCCCACACTGTAACACTCTGATATACCCCACACCCCTCACTGTAACACACTGACATACCCCACACCCCTCACTGTAAAACTCTGATATACCCCACACCCCTCACTGTAACACCCTGATATAGTCCACACCCATCAATGTAACACTCTGATATAGCCCACACCCCTCACTATAACACACTGACATACCCCAAAACCCCTCACTGTAACACACTGATATACCCCACACCCCTCACTGTAACACACTGATATACACCACACCCTCACTGTAATACACTGACATACCCCACACCCCTCACTGTAACACAATGACATAACCCAAAACCCTTCACTGTAACACACTGATATACCCCACACCCCTCACTGTAACACACTGATATACCCCACACCCCTCACTGTAACACACTGATATACCCCACACCCCTCACTGTAACACACTGATATACCCCACACCCCTCACTGTAACACCCTGATATACCTCACACCCCTCACTGTAACACACTGATATACTCCACACCCCTCACTATAACACACTGACATACCCCAAAACCCCTCACTGTAACACACTGATATACCCCACACCCCTCACTGTAACACTCTGATATAGCCCACACACCTCACTGTAACACACTGATATACCCCACACCCTCACTGTAACACACTGATATACTCCACACCCCTCACTGTAACACATTGATATACACCACACCCTCACTGTAATACACTGATATACCCCACACCCCTCACTGTAACACAATGACATAACCCAAAACCCTTCACTGTAACACACTGATATACCCTATTCCCCTCACTGTAACACACTGATTTACCCCACACCCTCAGTGTAACACTCTGATATAGTCCACGCACCTCACTGTAACACACTGATTTACCCCACACCCCTCACTGTAACACACTGATTTACCCCACACCCTCACTGTAACACTCTGATATAGCCCACACCCCTCACTGTAACACACTGATTTACCCCACACCCTCACTGTAACACTCTGATATAGTCCACACACCTCACTGTAACACACTGATATACCCCACACCCCTCACTGTAACACACTGACATAACCCAAAACCCCTCACTGTAACACACTGATATACCCCACACCCTCACTGTAACACACTGATATACACCACACCCTCACTGTAATACACTGACATACCCCACACCCCTCACTGTAACACAATGACAAAACCCAAAACCCTTCACTGTAACACTCTGATATACCCCACACCCCTCACTGTAACACAATGATATACCCCACACCCCACACTGTAACACACTGATATACTCCACACCCCTCACTGTAATACACTGACATACCCCACACCCCTCACTGTAACACAATGATATACCCCACACCCCTCACTGCAACATACTGATATATCCCACACGCCTCACTGTAACACACTGTTATACCCCACACCCCTCACTGTAACACACTGATATACCCCACACCCCTCACTGTAACACTCTGATATACCCCACACCCCTCACTGTAACACCCTGATATACCCCACACCCCTCACTGTAACACACTGTTATACCCCACACCCTCACTGTAACACTCTGATATACCCCACACCCCTCACTGCAACATACTGATATATCCCACACGCCTCACTGTAACACACTGATATACCCCACACCCCTCACTGCAACACACTGATATATCCCACATGCCTCACTGTAACACACTGATATACTCCACACCCCTCACTGTAACACAATGACATAACCCAAAACCCTTCACTGTAACACACTGATATACCCCACACCCCTCACTGTAACACACTGATATACCCCACACTCCTCACTGTAACACACTGATATACCCCACACCCCTCATTGTAACACCCTAATATACCCCACACCCCTCACTGTAACACACAGACATACACCACACCCCTCACTGTAACACAATGATATATCCCACACCCCTCCCTGTAACACAATGATATATCCCACAACCCTCACTGTAACACACTGACATAATCCAAAATCCCTCACTGTAACACTCTGATATACCCCACACCCCTCACTGTAACACACTGACATACGACACACACCCCTCACTGCAACACCCTGATATACGCCACACCCCTCACTGTAACACACTGATATATCCTAAAACCCCTCACTGTAACACACTGATATACACCACACTCCTCACTATAACACACTGATATACCCCACACCCCCCACTATAACACCCTGATATACCCCACATCCCTCACTGTAACACACTGATATACCCCACACCCCTCACTGCAACACACTGATATACCCCACACCCCTCACTGCAACACACTGATATATCCCACATGGCACACTGTAACACACTGATATACTCCACACCCCTCACTGTAACACAATGACATAACCCAAAACCCTTCACTGTAACACACTGATATACCCCACACCCCTCACTGTAACACCCTGATATACCCCACACTCCTCACTGTAACACACTGATATACCCCACATCCCTCACTGTAACACACTGATATACCCCACACCCCTCACTGTAACACACTGATATACCCACACCCCTCACTGTAACACACTGATATACACCACACTCCTCACTGTAACACTCTGATATACCCCACACTGCAACACACTAATATACCCCACACCCCTCACTGTCACACACTGATATACCCCACACCCCTCACTGTAACACACTGACATTACCCAAAACCCCTCACTGTAACACACTGATATACCCCACACCCTCACTGTAACACACTGATATACACCACACCCTCACTGTAATACACTGACATACCCCACACCCCTCACTGTAACACAATGACATAACCCAAAACCCTTCACTGTAACACACTGTTATACCCCACACCCTCACTGTAACACTCTGATATACCCCACACCCCTCACTGCAACATACTGATATATCCCACACGCCTCACTGCAACACACTGATATACCCCACACCCCTCACTGCAACACACTGATATATCCCACATGCCTCACTGTAACACACTGATATACTCCACACCCCTCACTGTAACACAATGACATAACCCAAAACCCTTCACTGTAACACACTGATATACCCCACACCCCTCACTGTAACACCCTGATATACCCCACACTCCTCACTGTAACACACTGATATACCCCACACCCCTCATTGTAACACCCTGATATACCCCACACCCCTCACTGTAACACACTGACATACACCACACCCCTCACTGTAAACAATGATATATCCCACACCCCTCCCTGTAACACAATGATATATCCCACACCCCTCACTGTAACACACTGACATAATCCAAAATCCCTCACTGTAATACGCTGATATACCCCACACCCCTCACTGTAACACACTGATATACACCACACCCCTCACTGTAACACACTGATATACACCACACCCCGCACTGTAACACTCTGATATACCCCACACCCCTCACTGTAACACACTGACATACGACACACACCCCTCACTGCAACACCCTGATATACCCCACACCCCCCACTATAACACCCTGATATACCCCACACCCCTCACTGTAACACACTGATATACCCCACACCCCTCACTGCAACACACTGATATATCCCACATGCCTCACTGTAACACACTGATATACTCCACACCCCTCACTGCAACACACTGATATATCCCACATGCCTCACTGTAACACCCTGATATACCCTACACCCCTCACTGTAACACACTGATATACCCCACATCCCTCACTGTAACACACTGATATACCCACACCCCTCACTGTAACACACTTGTATACACCACATTCCTCACTGTAACACTCTGATATACCCCACACTGCAACACACTAATATACCCCACACCCCTCACTGTCACACACTGATATACCCCACACCCCTCACTGTAACACACTGATATACCCCACAATGATATAGCCCACACGCCTCACTGTAACCTACTGATATATCCCACACCCGTCACAGTAATACTCTGATATACCCCACACCCCTCACTGTAACACACTGATATACCCCACACCTCACTGTAACACTCTGATATAGCCCACACCATCACTGTAACACACTGATATACACCACGCGCCTCACTGTAACACACTGATATACACCACACGCCTCACTGTAACACACTGATATACCCTACACCCTCACTGTAACACACTGATATACCCCACACCCCTCACTGTAACACTCTGATATACACCACACGCCTCACTGTAACACACTGATATACCCCACACCCCTCACTGTAACACACTGATATACCCCACACCCTCAGTGTAACACTCTGATATAGCCCACACCCCTCACTGTAACACACTGATATCGCCCACACCCCACACTGTAACACTCTGATATACCCAACACCCCTCACTGTAACACACTGACATACCCCACACTCCTCACTGTAACACCCTGATATACCCCACACCCCTCACTGTAGCACACTGATATACCCCACACCCCTCACTGTAACACACTGATATACCCCACAATGATATAGCCCACACGCCTCACTGTAACCTACTGATATATCCCATACCCCTCACAGTAATACTCTGATATACCCCACACCCCTCACTGTAACACACTGATATACCCCACACCTCACTGTAACACTCTGATATAGCCCACACCATCACTGTAACACACTGATATACACCACACGCCTCACTGTAACACACTGATATACCCTACACCCTCACTGTAACACACTGATATACCCCACACCCCTCACTGTAACACTCTGATATACACCACACGCCTCACTGTAACACACTGATATACCCCACACCCCTCACTGTAACACACTGATATACCCCACACCCTCAGTGTAACACTCTGATATAGCCCACATCCCTCACTGTAACACACTGATATCGCCCACACCCCACACTGTAACACTCTGATATACCCCACACCCCTCACTGTAACACACTGACATACCCCACACCCCTCACTGTAAAACTCTGATATACCCCACACCCCTCACTGTAACACCCTGATATAGTCCACACCCATCAATGTAACACTCTGATATAGCCCACACCCCTCACTATAACACACTGACATACCCCAAAACCCCTCACTGTAACACACTGATATACCCCACACCCCTCACTGTAACACTCTGATATAGCCCACACACCTCACTGTAACACACTGATATACGCCACACCCTCACTGTAACACACTGATATACTCCACACCCCTCACTGTAACACACTGATATACACCACACCCTCACTGTAATAACACTGACATACCCCACACCCCTCACTGTAACACAATGACATAACCCAAAACCCTTCACTGTAACACACTGTTATACCCCACACCCCTCACTGTAACACCCTGACATACCTCACACCCCTCACTGTAACACACTGATATACTCCACACCCCTCACTATAACACACTGACATACCCCAAAACCCCTCACTGTAACACACTGATATACCCCACACCCCTCACTGTAACACTCTGATATAGCCCACACACCTCACTGTAACACACTGATATACCCCACACCCTCACTGTAACACACTGATATACTCCACACCCCTCACTGTAACACACTGATATACACCACACCCTCACTGTAATACACTGATATACCCCACACCCCTCACTGTAACACAATGACATAACCCAAAACCCTTCACTGTAACACACTGATATACCCTATTCCCCTCACTGTAACACACTGATTTACCCCACACCCTCAGTGTAACACTCTGATATAGTCCACGCACCTCACTGTAACACACTGATTTATCCCACACCCCTCACTGTAACACACTGATTTACCCCACACCCTCACTGTAACACTCTGATATAGCCCACACCCCTCACTGTAACACACTGATTTAGCCCACACCCTCACTGTAACACTCTGATATAGTCCACACACCTCACTGTAACACACTGATATACCCCACACCCCTCACTGCAACACACTGATATACGCCACACCCCTCACTGCAACACACTGATATATCCCACATGCCTCACTGTAACACCCTGATATACCCTACACCCCTCACTGTAACACACTGATATACCCCACATCCCTCACTGTAACACACTGATATACCCACACCCCTCACTGTAACACACTTGTATACACCACACTCCTCACTGTAACACTCTGATATACCCCACACTGCAACACACTAATATAGCCCACACCCCTCACTGTCACACACTGATATACCCCACACCCCTCACTGTAACACACTGATATACCCCACAATGATATAGCCCACACGCCTCACTGTAACCTACTGATATATCCCACACCCCTCACAGTAATACTCTGATATACCCCACACCCCTCACTGTAACACACTGATATACCCCACACCTCACTGTAACACTCTGATATAGCCCACACCATCACTGTAACACACTGATATACACCACGCGCCTCACTGTAACACACTGATATACACCACACGCCTCACTGTAACACACTGATATACCCTACACCCTCACTGTAACACACTGATATACCCCACACCCCTCACTGTAACACTCTGATATACACCACACGCCTCACTGTAACACACTGATATACCCCACACCCCTCACTGTAACACACTGATATACCCCACACCCTCAGTGTAACACTCTGATATAGCCCACACGCCTCACTGTAACACACTGATATCGCCCACACCCCACACTGTAACACTCTGATATACCCAACACCCCTCACTGTAACACACTGACATACCCCACACTCCTCACTGTAACACCCTGATATACCCCACACCCCTCACTGTAGCACACTGATATACCCCACACCCCTCTCTGTAACACACTGATATACCCCACAATGATATAGCCCACACGCCTCACTGTAACCTACTGATATATCCCACACCCCTCACAGTAATACTCTGATATACCCCACACCCCTCACTGCAACACACTGATATACCCCACACCTCACTGTAACACTCTGATATAGCCCACACCATCACTGTAACACACTGATATACACCACACGCATCACTGTAACACACTGATATACACCACACGCCTCACTGTAACACACTGATATACCCTACACCCTCAATGTAACACACTGATATACCCCACACCCCTCACTGTAACACTCTGATATACACCACACGCCTCACTGTAACACACTGATATACCCCACACCCCTCACTGTAACACACTGATATACCCCACACCCTCAGTGTAACACTCTGATATAGCCCACACCCCTCACTGTAACACACTGATATCGCCCACACCCCACACTGTAACACTCTGATATACCCCACACCCCTCACTGTAACACACTGACATACCCCACACCCCTCACTGTAAAACTCTGATATACCCCACACCTCACTGTAACACACTGATATACCCCACACCCCTCACTGTAACACAATGACATAACCCAAAACCCTTCACTGTAACACACTGATATACCCCACACCCCTCACTGTAACACACTGATATACCCCACACCCTCAGTGTAACACTCTGATATAGCCCACACCCCTCACTGTAACACACTGATATCGCCCACACCCCACACTGTAACACTCTGATATACCCCACACCCCTCACTGTAACACACTGACATACCCCACACCCCTCACTGTAAAACTCTGATATACCCCACACCCCTCACTGTAACACCCTGATATAGTCCACACCCATCAATGTAACACTCTGATATAGCCCACACCCCTCACTATAACACACTGACATACCCCAAAACCCCTCACTGTAACACACTGATATACCCCACACCCCTCACTGTAACACTCTGATATAGCCCACACACCTCACTGTAACACACTGATATACCCCACACCCTCACTGTAACACACTGATATACTCCACACCCCTCACTGTAACACACTGATATACACCACACCCTCACTGTAATACACTGACATACCCCACACCCCTCACTGTAACACAATGACATAACCCAAAACCCTTCACTGTAACACACTGTTATACCCCACACCCCTCACTGTAACACCCTGATATACCTCACACCCCTCACTGTAACACACTGATATACTCCACACCCCTCACTATAACACACTGACATACCCCAAAACCCCTCACTGTAACACACTGATATACCCCACACCCCTCACTGTAACACTCTGATATAGCCCACACACCTCACTGTAACACACTGATATACCCCACACCCTCACTGTAACACACTGATATACTCCACACCCCTCACTGTAACACACTGATATACACCACACCCTCACTGTAATACACTGATATACCCCACACCCCTCACTGTAACACAATGACATAACCCAAAACCCTTCACTGTAACACACTGATATACCCTATTCCCCTCACTGTAACACACTGATTTACCCCACACCCTCAGTGTAACACTCTGATATAGTCCACGCACCTCACTGTAACACACTGATTTACCCCACACCCCTCACTGTAACACACTGATTTACCCCACACCCTCACTGTAACACTCTGATATAGCCCACACCCCTCACTGTAACACACTGATTTACCCCACACCCTCACTGTAACACTCTGATATAGTCCACACACCTCACTGTAACACACTGATATACTCCACACCCCTCACTGCAACACACTGATATACGCCACACCCCTCACTGCAACACACTGATATATCCCACATGCCTCACTGTAACACCCTGATATACCCTACACCCCTCACTGTAACACACTGATATACCCCACATCCCTCACTGTAACACACTGATATACCCACGCCCCTCACTGTAACACACTTGTATACACCACACTCCTCACTGTAACACTCTGATATACCCCACACTGCAACACACTAATATACCCCACACCCCTCACTGTCACACACTGATATACCCCACACCCCTCACTGTAACACACTGATCTACCCCACAATGATATAGCCCACACGCCTCACTGTAACCTACTGATATATCCCACACCCCTCACAGTAATACTCTGATATACCCCACAACCCTCACTGTAACACACTGATATACCCCACACCTCACTGTAACACTCTGATATAGCCCACACCATCACTGTAACACACTGATATACACCACGCGCCTCACTGTAACACACTGATATACACTACACGCCTCACTGTAACACACTGATATACCCTACACCCTCACTGTAACACACTGATATACCCCACACCCCTCACTGTAACACTCTGATATACACCACACGCCTCACTGTAACACACTGATATACCCCACACCCCTCACTGTAACACACTGATATACCCCACACCCTCAGTGTAACACTCTGATATAGCCCACACCCCTCACTGTAACACACTGATATCGCCCACACCCCACACTGTAACACTCTGATATACCCAACACCCCTCACTGTAACACACTGACATACCCCACACTCCTCACTGTAACACCCTGATATACCCCACACCCCTCACTGTAGCACACTGATATACCCCACACCCCTCACTGTAACACACTGATATACCCCACAATGGTATAGCCCACACGCCTCACTGTAACCTACTGATATATCCCACACCCCTCACAGTAATACTCTGATATACCCCACACCCCTCACTGTAACACACTGATATACCCCACACCTCACTGTAACACTCTGATATAGCCCACACCATCACTGTAACACACTGATATACACCACACGCCTCACTGTAACACACTGATATACACCACACGCCTCACTGTAACACACTGATATACCCTACATCCTCACTGTAACACACTGATATACCCCACACCCCTCACTGTAACACTCTGATATACACCACACGCCTCACTGTAACACACTGATATACCCCACACCCCTCACTGTAACACACTGATATACCCCACACCCTCAGTGTAACACTCTGATATATCCCACACCCCTCACAGTAATACTCTGATATACCCCACACCCCTCACTGTAACACACTGATATACCCCACACCTCACTGTAACACTCTGATATAGCCCACACCATCACTGTAACACACTGATATACACCACACGCCTCACTGTAACACACTGATATACACCACACGCCTCACTGTAACACACTGATATACCCTACACCCTCACTGTAACACACTGATATACCCCACACCCCTCACTGTAACACTCTGATATACACCACACGCCTCACTGTAACACACTGATATACCCCACACCCCTCACTGTAACACACTGATATACCCCACACCCTCAGTGTAACACTCTGATATAGCCCACACCCCTCACTGTAACACACTGATATCGCCCACACCCCACACTGTAACACTCTGATATACCCCACACCCCTCACTGTAACACACTGACATACCCCACACCCCTCACTGTAAAACTCTGATATACCCCACACCCCTCACTGTAACACCCTGATATAGTCCACATCCATCAATGTAACACTCTGATATAGCCCACACCCCTCACTATAACACACTGACATACCCCAAAACCCCTCACTGTAACACACTGATATACCCCACACCCCTCACTGTAACACTCTGATATAGCCCACACACCTCACTGTAACACACTGATATACCCCACACCCTCACTGTAACACACTGATATACTCCACACCCCTCACTGTAACACACTGATATACACCACACCCTCACTGTAATACACTGACATACCCCACACCCCTCACTGTAACACAATGACATAACCCAAAACCCTTCACTGTAACACACTGTTATACCCCACACCCCTCACTGTAACACCCTGATATACCTCACACCCCTCACTGTAACACACTGATATACTCCACACCCCTCACTATAACACACTGACATACCCCAAAACCCCTCACTGTAACACACTGATATACCCCACACCCCTCACTGTAACACTCTGATATAGCCCACACACCTCACTGTAACACACTGATATACCCCACACCCTCACTGTAACACACTGATATACTCCACACCCCTCACTGTAACACACTGATATACACCACACCCTCACTGTAATACACTGATATACCCCACACCCCTCACTGTAACACAATGACATAACCCAAAACCCTTCACTGTAACACACTGATATACCCTATTCCCCTCACTGTAACACACTGATTTACCCCACACCCTCAGTGTAACACTCTGATATAGTCCACGCACCTCACTGTAACACACTGATTTACCCCACACCCCTCACTGTAACACACTGATTTACCCCACACCCTCACTGTAACACTCTGATATAGCCCACACCCCTGACTGTAACACACTGATTTACCCCACACCCTCACTGTAACACTCTGATATAGTCCACACACCTCACTGTAACACACTGATATACCCCACACCCCTCACTGTAACACACTGACATAACCCAAAACCCCTCACTGTAACACACTGATATACCCCACACCCTCACTGTAACACACTGATATACACCACACCCTCACTGTAATACACTGACATACCCCACACCCCTCACTGTAACACAATGACAAAACCCAAAACCCTTCACTGTAACACTCTGATATACCCCACAACCCTCACTGTAACACAATGATATACCCCACACCCCACACTGTAACACACTGATATACTCCACACCCCTCACTGTAATACACTGACATACCCCACACCCCTCACTGTAACACAATGATATACCCCACACCCCTCACTGCAACATACTGATATATCCCACACGCCTCACTGTAACACACTGTTATACCCCACACCCCTCACTGTAACACACTGATATACCCCACACCCCTCACTGTAACACTCTGATATACCCCACACCCCTCACTGTAACACCCTGATATACCCCACACCCCTCACTGTAACACACTGTTATACCCCACACCCTCACTGTAACACTCTGATATACCCCACACCCCTCACTGCAACATACTGATATATCCCACACGCCTCACTGTAACACACTGATATACCCCACACCCCTCACTGCAACACACTGATATATCCCACATGCCTCACTGTAACACACTGATATACTCCACACCCCTCACTGTAACACAATGACATAACCCAAAACCCTTCACTGTAACACACTGATATAACCCACACCCCTCACTGTAACACACTGATATACCCCACACTCCTCACTGTAACACACTGATATACCCCACACCCCTCATTGTAACACCCTAATATACCCCACACCCCTCACTGTAACACACAGACATACACCACACCCCTCACTGTAACACAATGATATATCCCACACCCCTCCCTGTAACACAATGATATATCCCACACCCCTCACTGTAACACACTGACATAATCCAAAATCCCTCACTATAACACTCTGATATACCCCACACCCCTCACTGTAACACACTGACATACGACACACACCCCTCACTGCAACACCCTGATATACGCCACACCCCTCACTGTAACACACTGATATATCCTAAAACCCCTCACTGTAACACACTGATATACACCACACTCCTCACTATAACACACTGATATACCCCACACCCCCCACTATAACACCCTGATATACCCCACATCCCTCACTGTAACACACTGATATACCCCACACCCCTCACTGCAACACACTGAAATACCCCACACCCCTCACTGCAACACACTGATATATCCCACATGGCACACTGTAACACACTGATATACTCCACACCCCTCACTGTAACACAATGACATAACCCAAAACCCTTCACTGTAACACACTGATAGACCCCACATCCCTCACTGTAACACACTGATATACCCCACACCCCTCACTGTAACACACTGATATACCCACACCCCTCACTGTAACACACTGATATACACCACACTCCTCACTGTAACACTCTGATATACCCCACACTGCAACACACTAATATACCCCACACCCTTCACTGTCACACACTGATATACCCCACACCCCTCACTGTAACACACTGACATTACCCAAAACCCCTCACTGTAACACACTGATATACCCCACACCCTCACTGTAACACACTGATATACACCACACCCTCACTGTAATACACTGACATACCCCACACCCCTCACTGTAACACAATGACATAACCCAAAACCCTTCACTGTAACACTCTGATATACCCACACCCCTCACTGTAACACACTGATATACCCCACACCCCTCACTGTAACACTCTGATATAGCCCACACACCTCACTATAACACACTGATATACCCCACATCCTCACTGTAACACACTGATATACTCCACACCCCTCACTGTAACACACTGATATACACCACACCCTCACTGTAATACACTGACATACCCCACACCCCTCACTGTAACACAATGACATAACCCAAAACCCTTCACTGTAACACACTGTTATACCCCACACCCTCACTGTAACACTCTGATATACCCCACACCCCTCACTGCAACATACTGATATATCCCACACGCCTCACTGCAACACACTGATATACCCCACACCCCTCACTGCAACACACTGATATATCCCACATGCCTCACTGTAACACACTGATATACTCCACACCCCTCACTGTAACACAATGACATAACCCAAAACCCTTCACTGTAACACACTGATATACCCCACACCCCTCACTGTAACACCCTGATATACCCCACACTCCTCACTGTAACACACTGATATACCCCACACCCCTCATTGTAACACCCTGATATACCCCACACCCCTCACTGTAACACACTGACATACACCACACCCCTCACTGTAAACAATGATATATCCCACACCCCTCCCTGTAACACAATGATATATCCCACACCCCTCACTGTAACACACTGACATAATCCAAAATCCCTCACTGTAATACGCTGATATACCCCACACCCCTCACTGTAACACACTGATATACACCACACCCCTCACTGTAACACACTGATATACACCACACCCCGCACTGTAACACTCTGATATACCCCACACCCCTCACTGTAACACACTGACATACGACACACACCCCTCACAGCAACACCCTGATATACCCCACACCCCCCACTATAACACCCTGATATACCCCACACCCCTCACTGTAACACACTGATATACCCCACACACCTCACTGCAACACACTGATATACGCCACACCCCTCACTGCAACACACTGATATATCCCACATGCCTCACTGTAACACACTGATATACTCCACACCCCTCACTGTAACACAATGACATAACCCAAAACCCTTCACTGTAACACACTGATATACCCCACACCCCTCACTGTAACACCCTGATATACCCCACACTCCTCACTGTAACACACTGATATACCCCACATCCCTCACTGTAACACACTGATATACCCCACACCCCTCACTGCAACACACTGATATACGCCACACCCCTCACTGCAACACACTGATATATCCCACATGCCTCACTGTAACACCCTGATATACCCTACACCCCTCACTGTAACACACTGTCATACGACACATCCCTCACTGTAACACACTGATATACCCACACCCCTCACTGTAACACACTTGTATACACCACACTCCTCACTGTAACACTCTGATATACCACACACTGCAACACACTAATATACCCCACACCCCTCACTGTCACACACTGATATACCCCACACCCCTCACTGTAACACACTGATATACCCCACAATGATATAGCCCACACGCCTCACTGTAACCTACTGATATATCCCACACCCCTCACAGTAATACTCTGATATACCCCACACCCCTCACTGTAACACACTGATATACCCCACACCCCTCACTGTAACACTCTGATATAGCCCACACCATCACTGTAACACACTGATATACACCACGCGCCTCACTGTAACACACTGATATACACCACACGCCTCACTGTAACACACTGATATACCCTACACCCTCACTGTAACACACTGATATACCCCACACCCCTCACTGTAACACTCTGATATACACCACACGCCTCACTGTAACACACTGATATACCCCACACCCCTCACTGTAACACACTGATATACCCCACACCCTCAGTGTAACACTCTGATATAGCCCACACCCCTCACTGTAACACACTGATATCGCCCACACCCCACACTGTAACACTCTGATATACCCAACACCCCTCACTGTAACACACTGACATACCCCACACTCCTCACTGTAACACCCTGATATACCCCACACCCCTCACTGTAACACACTGATATACACCACACGCCTCACTGTAACACACTGATATACCCTACACCCTCACTGTAACACACTGATATACCCCACACCCCTCACTGTAACACTCTGATATACACCACACGCCTCACTGTAACACACTGATATACCCCACACCCCTCACTGTAACACACTGATATCGCCCACACCCCACACTGTAACACTCTGATATACCCCACACCCCTCACTGTAACACCCTGATATACCCCACACCCCTCACTGTAGCACACTGATATACCCCACACTCCTCACTGTAACACACTGATATACCCCACACCCCTCACTGTAACACACTGATATACCCCACACCCCTCACTGTAACACAATGATATACCCCACACCCATCACTGTAACACACTGATATACCCCACACCCCTCACTGTAACACACTGTTATACCGAACACCCCTCACTGAAACACTCTGATATACCGGACAACCCTCACTGTTACACACTGATGTAGCGCACACCCCTTACTGTAACACTCTGATATAGCCCACACCCCTCACTGTAACACACTGATGTAGTGCACACCGCTTACTGTAACACTCTGATATAGCCCACACCCCTCACTGTAACACACTGATGTAGTGCACACCCCTTACTGTAACACTCTGATATAGCCCACACCCCTCATTGTAACACACTGATATACCCCACACCCCGCACTGTAACACTCTGATATAGCCCACACCCTCACTGTAACACAGTGATATACCCCACACCCCGCACTGTAACACTCTGATATAGCCCACACCCTCACTGTAACACACTGATATACCCCACACCCCTCACTGTAACACACTGATACACCCCACACCCCTCACTGTAACACACTGATATACCCCACACCCCTCACTGTAACGCACTGATATATCCCACACCCCTTACTGTAACACACAGATATACCCCACACCCCTCACTGTAACACACTGATATATCCCACACCCCTCTCTGTAACACCCTGATATACCCCACACCCCTCACTGTAACACCCTGATATACCCCACACCCCTCACTGTAACACACTGATATACCCCACACTCCTCACTGTAACACACTGATATACCCCACACCCCTCACTGTAACACACTGATGTACCCCACACCCCTCACTGTAACACAATGATATACCCCACACCCATCACTGTAACACACTGATATACCCCACACCCCTCACTGTAACACACTGTTATACCGAACACCCCTCACTGAAACACTCTGATATACCCCACACCCCTCACTGTAACACACTGATATACCCCACACCCCTCACTGTAACACACTGTTATACCGAACACCCCTCACTGAAACACTCTGATATACCCCACACCCCTCACTGTTACACACTGATGTAGCGCACACCCCTTACTGTAACACTCTGATATACCCCACACCCCTCACTGTAACACACTGATATACCCCACACCCCTCACTGTAACACAATGATATATCCCACACCCATCACTGTAACACACTGATATACCCCACACCCCTCACTGTAACACACTGATGTAGTGCACACCCCTTACTGTAACACTCTGATATAGCCCACACCCCTCACTGTAACACACTGATGTAGTGCACACCCCTTACTGTAACACTCTGATATAGACCACACCCCTCTTGTAACACACTGATATACCCCACACCCCGCACTGTAACACTCTGATATAGCCCACACCCTCACTGTAACACAGTGATATACCCCACACCCCGCACTGTAACACTCTGATATAGCCCACACCCTCACTGTAACACACTGATATACCCCACACCCCTCACTGTAACACACTGATACACCCCACACCCCTCACTGTAACACACTGATATACCCACACCCCTCACTGTAACACACTGATATATCCCACACCCCTTACTGTAACACACTGATATGCCCCACACCCCTCACTGTAACACACTGATATATCCCACACCCCTCTCTGTAACACCCTGATATACCCCACACCCCTCACTGTAACACCCTGATATACCTCACACCCCTCTCTGTAACACACTGATATACCCTACACCCCTCACTGTAACACCCTGATATATCCTACACCCCTCACTGTAACACTCTGATATACCCCACACCCTCATTGTAACACACTGATACACCACACACCCCTCACTGTAACACACTGATATACCCCACACCCCTTACTGTAACACACTGATATAGTCCACACCCCTCACTGTAACACACTGATATACCCCACACCCTCATTGTAACACACTGATATACCACACACCCCTCACTGTAACACACTGATATACCCCACACCCCTTACTGTAACACACTGATATACACCACACCCTCACTGTAATACACTGACATACCCCACACCCCTCACTGTAACACAATGACATAACCCAAAACCCTTCACTGTAACACACTGTTATACCCCACACCCTCACTGTAACACTCTGATATACCCCACACCCCTCACTGCAACACACTGATATATCCCACATGGCACACTGTAACACACTGATATACTCCACACCCCTCACTGTAACACAATGACATAACCCAAAACCCTTCACTGTAACACACTGATAGACCCCACATCCCTCACTGTAACACACTGATATACCCCACACCCCTCACTGTAACACACTGATATACCCACACCCCTCACTGTAACACACTGATATACACCACACTCCTCACTGTAACACTCTGATATACCCCACACTGCAACACACTAATATACCCCACACCCTTCACTGTCACACACTGATATACCCCACACCCCTCACTGTAACACACTGACATTACCCAAAACCCCTCACTGTAACACACTGATATACCCCACACCCTCACTGTAACACACTGATATACACCACACCCTCACTGTAATACACTGACATACCCCACACCCCTCACTGTAACACAATGACATAACCCAAAACCCTTCACTGTAACACTCTGATATACCCACACCCCTCACTGTAACACACTGATATACCCCACACCCCTCACTGTAACACTCTGATATAGCCCACACACCTCACTATAACACACTGATATACCCCACATCCTCACTGTAACACACTGATATACTCCACACCCCTCACTGTAACACACTGATATACACCACACCCTCACTGTAATACACTGACATACCCCACACCCCTCACTGTAACACAATGACATAACCCAAAACCCTTCACTGTAACACACTGTTATACCCCACACCCTCACTGTAACACTCTGATATACCCCACACCCCTCACTGCAACATACTGATATATCCCACACGCCTCACTGCAACACACTGATATACCCCACACCCCTCACTGCAACACACTGATATATCCCACATGCCTCACTGTAACACACTGATATACTCCACACCCCTCACTGTAACACAATGACATAACCCAAAACCCTTCACTGTAACACACTGATATACCCCACACCCCTCACTGTAACACCCTGATATACCCCACACTCCTCACTGTAACACACTGATATACCCCACACCCCTCATTGTAACACCCTGATATACCCCACACCCCTCACTGTAACACACTGACATACACCACACCCCTCACTGTAAACAATGATATATCCCACACCCCTCCCTGTAACACAATGATATATCCCACACCCCTCACTGTAACACACTGACATAATCCAAAATCCCTCACTGTAATACGCTGATATACCCCACACCCCTCACTGTAACACACTGATATACACCACACCCCTCACTGTAACACACTGATATACACCACACCCCGCACTGTAACACTCTGATATACCCCACACCCCTCACTGTAACACACTGACATACGACACACACCCCTCACAGCAACACCCTGATATACCCCACACCCCCCACTATAACACCCTGATATACCCCACACCCCTCACTGTAACACACTGATATACCCCACACACCTCACTGCAACACACTGATATACGCCACACCCCTCACTGCAACACACTGATATATCCCACATGCCTCACTGTAACACACTGATATACTCCACACCCCTCACTGTAACACAATGACATAACCCAAAACCCTTCACTGTAACACACTGATATACCCCACACCCCTCACTGTAACACCCTGATATACCCCACACTCCTCACTGTAACACACTGATATACCCCACATCCCTCACTGTAACACACTGATATACCCCACACCCCTCACTGCAACACACTGATATACGCCACACCCCTCACTGCAACACACTGATATATCCCACATGCCTCACTGTAACACCCTGATATACCCTACACCCCTCACTGTAACACACTGTCATACGACACATCCCTCACTGTAACACACTGATATACCCACACCCCTCACTGTAACACACTTGTATACACCACACTCCTCACTGTAACACTCTGATATACCACACACTGCAACACACTAATATACCCCACACCCCTCACTGTCACACACTGATATACCCCACACCCCTCACTGTAACACACTGATATACCCCACAATGATATAGCCCACACGCCTCACTGTAACCTACTGATATATCCCACACCCCTCACAGTAATACTCTGATATACCCCACACCCCTCACTGTAACACACTGATATACCCCACACCCCTCACTGTAACACTCTGATATAGCCCACACCATCACTGTAACACACTGATATACACCACGCGCCTCACTGTAACACACTGATATACACCACACGCCTCACTGTAACACACTGATATACCCTACACCCTCACTGTAACACACTGATATACCCCACACCCCTCACTGTAACACTCTGATATACACCACACGCCTCACTGTAACACACTGATATACCCCACACCCCTCACTGTAACACACTGATATACCCCACACCCTCAGTGTAACACTCTGATATAGCCCACACCCCTCACTGTAACACACTGATATCGCCCACACCCCACACTGTAACACTCTGATATACCCAACACCCCTCACTGTAACACACTGACATACCCCACACTCCTCACTGTAACACCCTGATATACCCCACACCCCTCACTGTAACACACTGATATACACCACACGCCTCACTGTAACACACTGATATACCCTACACCCTCACTGTAACACACTGATATACCCCACACCCCTCACTGTAACACTCTGATATACACCACACGCCTCACTGTAACACACTGATATACCCCACACCCCTCACTGTAACACACTGATATCGCCCACACCCCACACTGTAACACTCTGATATACCCCACACCCCTCACTGTAACACCCTGATATACCCCACACCCCTCACTGTAGCACACTGATATACCCCACACTCCTCACTGTAACACACTGATATACCCCACACCCCTCACTGTAACACACTGATATACCCCACACCCCTCACTGTAACACAATGATATACCCCACACCCATCACTGTAACACACTGATATACCCCACACCCCTCACTGTAACACACTGTTATACCGAACACCCCTCACTGAAACACTCTGATATACCGGACAACCCTCACTGTTACACACTGATGTAGCGCACACCCCTTACTGTAACACTCTGATATAGCCCACACCCCTCACTGTAACACACTGATGTAGTGCACACCGCTTACTGTAACACTCTGATATAGCCCACACCCCTCACTGTAACACACTGATGTAGTGCACACCCCTTACTGTAACACTCTGATATAGCCCACACCCCTCATTGTAACACACTGATATACCCCACACCCCGCACTGTAACACTCTGATATAGCCCACACCCTCACTGTAACACAGTGATATACCCCACACCCCGCACTGTAACACTCTGATATAGCCCACACCCTCACTGTAACACACTGATATACCCCACACCCCTCACTGTAACACACTGATACACCCCACACCCCTCACTGTAACACACTGATATACCCCACACCCCTCACTGTAACACACTGATATATCCCACACCCCTTACTGTAACACACAGATATACCCCACACCCCTCACTGTAACACACTGATATATCCCACACCCCTCTCTGTAACACCCTGATATACCCCACACCCCTCACTGTAACACCCTGATATACCCCACACCCCTCACTGTAACACACTGATATACCCCACACTCCTCACTGTAACACACTGATATACCCCACACCCCTCACTGTAACACACTGATGTACCCCACACCCCTCACTGTAACACAATGATATACCCCACACCCATCACTGTAACACACTGATATACCCCACACCCCTCACTGTAACACACTGTTATACCGAACACCCCTCACTGTAACACACTGATATACCCCACACCCCTCACTGTAACACACTGATATACCCCACACCCCTCACTGTAACACACTGTTATACCGAACACCCCTCACTGAAACACTCTGATATACCCCACACCCCTCACTGTTACACACTGATGTAGCGCACACCCCTTACTGTAACACTCTGATATACCCCACACCCCTCACTGTAACACACTGATATACCCCACACCCCTCACTGTAACACAATGATATATCCCACACCCATCACTGTAACACACTGATATACCCCACACCCCTCACTGTAACACACTGATGTAGTGCACACCCCTTACTGTAACACTCTGATATAGCCCACACCCCTCACTGTAACACACTGATGTAGTGCACACCCCTTACTGTAACACTCTGATATAGACCACACCCCTCTTGTAACACACTGATATACCCCACACCCCGCACTGTAACACTCTGATATAGCCCACATCCTCACTGTAACACAGTGATATACCCCACACCCCGCACTGTAACACTCTGATATAGCCCACACCCTCACTGTAACACACTGATATACCCCACACCCCTCACTGTAACACACTGATACACCCCACACCCCTCACTGTAACACACTGATATACCCACACCCCTCACTGTAACACACTGATATATCCCACACCCCTTACTGTAACACACTGATATGCCCCACACCCCTCACTGTAACACACTGATATATCCCACACCCCTCTCTGTAACACCCTGATATACCCCACACCCCTCACTGTAACACCCTGATATACCTCACACCCCTCTCTGTAACACACTGATATACCCTACACCCCTCACTGTAACACCCTGATATATCCTACACCCCTCACTGTAACACTCTGATATACCCCACACCCTCATTGTAACACACTGATACACCACACACCCCTCAATGTAACACACTGATATACCCCACACCCCTTACTGTAACACACTGATATAGTCCACACCCCTCACTGTAACACACTGATATACCCCACACCCTCATTGTAACACACTGATATACCACACACCCCTCACTGTAACACACTGATATACCCCACACCCCTTACTGTAACACACTGATATACACCACACCCTCACTGTAATACACTGACATACCCCACACCCCTCACTGTAACACAATGACATAACCCAAAACCCTTCACTGTAACACACTGTTATACCCCACACCCTCACTGTAACACTCTGATATACCCCACACCCCTCACTGCAACATACTGATATATCCCACACGCCTCACTGCAACACACTGATATACCCCACACCCCTCACTGTAACACACTGATGTAGTGCACACCCCTTACTGTAACACTCTGATATAGCCCACACCCCTCTTGTAACACACTGATATACCCCACACCCCGCACTGTAACACTCTGATATAGCCCACACCCTCACTGTAACACAGTGATATACCCCACACCCCGCACTGTAACACTCTGATATAGCCCACACCCTCACTGTAACACACTGATATACCCCACACCCCTCACTGTAACACACTGATACACCCCACACCCCTCACTGTAACACACTGATATACCCCACACCCCTCACTGTAACACACTGATATATCCCACACCCCTTACTGTAACACACTGATATACGCCACACCCCTCACTGCAACACACTGATATATCCCACATGCCTCACTGTAACACACTGATATACTCCACACCCCTCACTGTAACACAATGACATAACCCAAAACCCTTCACTGTAACACACTGATATACCCCACACCCCTCACTGTAACACCCTGATATACCCCACACTCCTCACTGTAACACACTGATATACCCCACATCCCTCACTGTAACACACTGATATACCCCACACCCCTCACTGCAACACACTGATATACGCCACACCCCTCACTGCAACACACTGATATATCCCACATGCCTCACTGTAACACCCTGATATACCCTACACCCCTCACTGTAACACACTGACATACGACACATCCCTCACTGTAACACACTGATATACCCACACCCCTCACTGTAACACACTTGTATACACCACACTCCTCACTGTAACACTCTGATATACCCCACACTGCAACACACTAATATACCCCACACCCCTCACTGTCACACACTGATATACCCCACACCCCTCACTGTAACACACTGATATACCCCACAATGATATAGCCCACACGCCTCACTGTAACCTACTGATATATCCCACACCCCTCACAGTAATACTCTGATATACCCCACACCCCTCACTGTAACACACTGATATACCCCACACCTCACTGTAACACTCTGATATAGCCCACACCATCACTGTAACACACTGATATACACCACGCGCCTCACTGTAACACACTGATATACACCACACGCCTCACTGTAACACACTGATATACCCTACACCCTCACTGTAACACACTGATATACCCCACACCCCTCACTGTAACACTCTGATATACACCACACGCCTCACTGTAACACACTGATATACCCCACACCCCTCACTGTAACACACTGATATACCCCACACCCTCAGTGTAACACTCTGATATAGCCCACACCCCTCACTGTAACACACTGATATCGCCCACACCCCACACTGTAACACTCTGATATACCCAACACCCCTCACTGTAACACACTGACATACCCCACACTCCTCACTGTAACACCCTGATATACCCCACACCCCTCACTGTAACACACTGATATACACCACACGCCTCACTGTAACACACTGATATACCCTACACCCTCACTGTAACACACTGATATACCCCACACCCCTCACTGACACACTCTGATATACACCACACGCCTCACTGTAACACACTGATATACCCCACACCCCTCACTGTAACACACTGATATCGCCCACACCCCACACTGTAACACTCTGATATAGCCCACACCCCTCACTGTAACACACTGATGTAGTGCACACCGCTTACTGTAACACTCTGATATAGCCCACACCCCTCACTGTAACACACTGATGTAGTGCACACCCCTTACTGTAACACTCTGATATAGCCCACACCCCTCATTGTAACACACTGATATACCCCACACCCCGCACTGTAACACTCTGATATAGCCCACACCCTCACTGTAACACAGTGATATACCCCACACCCCGCACTGTAACACTCTGATATAGCCCACACCCTCACTGTAACACACTGATATACCCCACACCCCTCACTGTAACACACTGATACACCCCACACCCCTCACTGTAACACACTGATATACCCCACACCCCTCACTGTAACACACTGATATATCCCACACCCCTTACTGTAACACACTGATATATCCCACACCCCTCACTGTAACACCCTGATATACCCCACACCCCTCACTGTAACACCCTGATATACCCCACACCCCTCACTGTAACACACTGATATACCCCACACTCCTCACTGTAACACACTGATATACCCCACACCCCTCACTGTAACACACTGATGTACCCCACACCCCTCACTGTAACACAATGATATACCCCACACCCATCACTGTAACACACTGATATACCCCACACCCCTCACTGTAACACACTGTTATACCGAACACCCCTCACTGAAACACTCTGATATACCCCACACCCCTCACTGTAACACACTGATATACCCCACACCCCTCACTGTAACACACTGATATACCGAACACCCCTCACTGAAACACTCTGATATACCCCACACCCCTCACTGTTACACACTGATGTAGCGCACACCCCTTACTGTAACACTCTGATATACCCCACACCCCTCACTGTAACACACTGATATACCCCACACCCCTCACTGTAACACAATGATATATCCCACACCCATCACTGTAACACACTGATATACCCCACACCCCTCACTGTAACACACTGATGTAGTGCACACCCCTTACTGTAACACTCTGATATAGCCCACACCCCTCACTGTAACACACTGATGTAGTGCACACCCCTTACTGTAACACTCTGATATAGACCACACCCCTCTTGTAACACACTGATATACCCCACACCCCGCACTGTAACACTCTGATATAGCCCACACCCTCACTGTAACACAGTGATATACCCCACACCCCGCACTGTAACACTCTGATATAGCCCACACCCTCACTGTAACACACTGATATACCCCACACCCCTCACTGTAACACACTGATACACCCCACACCCCTCACTGTAACACACTGATATACCCACACCCCTCACTGTAACACACTGATATATCCCACACCCCTTACTGTAACACACTGATATGCCCCACACCCCTCACTGTAACACACTGATATATCCCACACCCCTCTCTGTAACACCCTGATATACCCCACACCCCTCACTGTAACACCCTGATATACCTCACACCCCTCTCTGTAACACACTGATATACCCTACACCCCTCACTGTAACACCCTGATATATCCTACACCCCTCACTGTAACACTCTGATATACCCCACACCCTCATTGTAACACACTGATACACCACACACCCCTCACTGTAACACACTGATATACCCCACACCCCTTACTGTAACACACTGATATAGTCCACACCCCTCACTGTAACACACTGATATACCCCACACCCTCATTGTAACACACTGATATACCACACACCCCTCACTGTAACACACTGATATACCCCACACCCCTTACTGTAACACACTGATATACACCACACCCTCACTGTAATACACTGACATACCCCACACCCCTCACTGTAACACAATGACATAACCCAAAACCCTTCACTGTAACACACTGTTATACCCCACACCCTCACTGTAACACTCTGATATACCCCACACCCCTCACTGCAACATACTGATATATCCCACACGCCTCACTGCAACACACTGATATACCCCACACCCCTCACTGTAACACACTGATGTAGTGCACACCCCTTACTGTAACACTCTGATATAGCCCACACCCCTCTTGTAACACACTGATATACCCCACACCCCGCACTGTAACACTCTGATATAGCCCACACCCTCACTGTAACACAGTGATATACCCCACACCCCGCACTGTAACACTCTGATATAGCCCACACCCTCACTGTAACACACTGATATACCCCACACCCCTCACTGTAACACACTGATACACCCCACACCCCTCACTGTAACACACTGATATACCCCACACCCCTCACTGTAACACACTGATATATCCCACACCCCTTACTGTAACACACTGATATACGCCACACCCCTCACTGCAACACACTGATATATCCCACATGCCTCACTGTAACACACTGATATACTCCACACCCCTCACTGTAACACAATGACATAACCCAAAACCCTTCACTGTAACACACTGATATACCCCACACCCCTCACTGTAACACCCTGATATACCCCACACTCCTCACTGTAACACACTGATATACCCCACATCCCTCACTGTAACACACTGATATACCCCACACCCCTCACTGCAACACACTGATATACGCCACACCCCTCACTGCAACACACTGATATATCCCACATGCCTCACTGTAACACCCTGATATACCCTACACCCCTCACTGTAACACACTGACATACGACACATCCCTCACTGTAACACACTGATATACCCACACCCCTCACTGTAACACACTTGTATACACCACACTCCTCACTGTAACACTCTGATATACCCCACACTGCAACACACTAATATACCCCACACCCCTCACTGTCACACACTGATATACCCCACACCCCTCACTGTAACACACTGATATACCCCACAATGATATAGCCCACACGCCTCACTGTAACCTACTGATATATCCCACACCCCTCACAGTAATACTCTGATATACCCCACACCCCTCACTGTAACACACTGATATACCCCACACCTCACTGTAACACTCTGATATAGCCCACACCATCACTGTAACACACTGATATACACCACGCGCCTCACTGTAACACACTGATATACACCACACGCCTCACTGTAACACACTGATATACCCTACACCCTCACTGTAACACACTGATATACCCCACACCCCTCACTGTAACACTCTGATATACACCACACGCCTCACTGTAACACACTGATATACCCCACACCCCTCACTGTAACACACTGATATACCCCACACCCTCAGTGTAACACTCTGATATAGCCCACACCCCTCACTGTAACACACTGATATCGCCCACACCCCACACTGTAACACTCTGATATACCCAACACCCCTCACTGTAACACACTGACATACCCCACACTCCTCACTGTAACACCCTGATATACCCCACACCCCTCACTGTAACACACTGATATACACCACACGCCTCACTGTAACACACTGATATACCCTACACCCTCACTGTAACACACTGATATACCCCACACCCCTCACTGACACACTCTGATATACACCACACGCCTCACTGTAACACACTGATATACCCCACACCCCTCACTGTAACACACTGATATCGCCCACACCCCACACTGTAACACTCTGATATACCCCACACCCCTCACTGTAACACCCTGATATACCCCACACCCCTCACTGTAGCACACTGATATACCCCACACTCCTCACTGTAACACACTGATATACCCCACACCCCTCACTGTAACACACTGATATACCCCACACCCCTCACTGTAACACAATGATATACCCCACACCCATCACTGTAACACACTGATATACCCCACACCCCTCACTGTAACACACTGTTAAACCGAACACCCCTCACTGAAACACTCTGATATACCCCACAACCCTCACTGTTACACACTGATGTAGCGCACACCCCTTACTGTAACACTCTGATATAGCCCACACCCCTCACTGTAACACACTGATGTAGTGCACACCCCTTACTGTAACACTCTGATATAGCCCACACCCCTCACTGTAACACACTGATGTAGTGCACACCCCTTACTGTAACACTCTGATATAGTCCACACCCCTCATTGTAACACACTGATATACCCCACACCCCGCACTGTAACACTCTGATATAGCCCACACCCTCACTGTAACACAGTGATATACCCCACACCCCGCACTGTAACACTCTGATATAGCCCACACCCTCACTGTAACACACTGATATACCCCACACCCCTCACTGTAACACACTGATACACCCCACACCCCTCACTGTAACACACTGATATACCCCACACCCCTCACTGTAACACACTGATATATCCCACACCCCTTACTGTAACACACAGATATACCCCACACCCCTCACTGTAACACACTGATATATCCCACACCCCTCTCTGTAACACCCTGATATACCCCACACCCCTCACTGTAACACCCTGATATACCCCACACCCCTCACTGTAACACACTGATATACCCCACACTCCTCACTGTAACACACTGATATACCCCACACCCCTCACTGTAACACACTGATATACCCCACACCCCTCACTGTAACAGAATGATATACCCCACACCCATCACTGTAACACACTGATATACCCCACACCCCTCACTGTAACACACTGTTATACCGAACACCCCTCACTGAAACACTCTGATATACCCCACACCCCTCACTGTAACACACTGATATACCCCACACCCCTCACTGTAACACACTGTTATACCGAACACCCCTCA